>NW_025335269.1:19077679-19106698 GCF_004798865.1 Varanus komodoensis | reverse complement strand
AAGTCCCATTGATTCTGATAGGCCTACTCTTTATTTTGATTAAATCCAAATCAGTCCCACAGTGTGTTGAAGCGCATGAAACAGGTTGGAGATAGTGGGCTTGTCTGCATGTCAGGGCAGCCTGTAGTGGCTCTCCTTGTTATCTTGTGAGAACCAGGTGGCAGCTGGTAGCAGCCTCCCTGTAGCGCTTGGCCTTTTCATAAAGGAAATGTTTGCCTTCAGCTCTGCAGTCCCAGGGCACCATGAACAGTCACAGAACTTCACATGCAGGATAAATACAAACAAACAAAAAGCAAGTTTGAAGAGGCTAATGAAACTTAGAGGTCAAATACACAACACACCCTCTTCTGTTCCCACAGATTCTGTATGCATGAGCAGGACCCATTTACCCACCCCATTTTACTAAGTTCTCAGGGATCACCATTTGCAAGCAATGCCCATGAACCTCATGCTCCAAGTAGAGCAAAGGGATACATAAATATGGGTCACAGCTCATGGTCAATGCGTCATTAAAACGTTTGCTACAAATGTTGGCAAGAACACTGTATTCCAATATTCTGAATACAGAATTTTGTATGCTTACACATGCTGCCCACCGTTCCTGAAGGATTTCCTAGGACCACTCAAATTCTTGAGGCCATTTTTAGCTGTACAGCTTCTAGTTTTCACACTCCATTCTACTACCAGCTCCACATTTGAGGCTCCAGCCCCACAATTCTTCCTTGCTATGCCCTCACCTAAACAAGTCTGGATAGGTATCATCTTGATGTCAGAGTGAGCAAATCTCCAACCTTCAACAGGGGGGGTGCCAGGTGGCATCACAGACATCTATTGGACAGTGTCCAGGACACTGCTGCCAAGGGTATGTCAGAATTCCTTCCTGTGCATTCACCCACCACATGGAAGGCCACTTCTATTCATAAAGATTTCTCCAACTTTCCATTCCTCTCTCTCACAGCTTCTCCTCTTCTTCTCTATCTCCTCTTGTTCTCTTCTACTCAAGTTCATTATCGCTTGCAATTAAAGGGGGAAAAACTAGCAATCCTTCACTGTAGGGTTATCCCTTCCCCCTTCTATTATACAGAGAAAGGAGAGACTGTGGAAAGGTCTTCAAGCAATTAAAAAACACACACACACACACACACCAGAGCTGTGGGTGCTGGAGGCAAACTGAAAAATGCCCTTTCTTCAAGAAACCCTCATAAGGACTATCAAGATCTTCACTTGCAGACTTAATATTTCAAGAGAGTAAGAGGAAAGAAAGGCTGTTTTATCAGTATTGTAGAGGAAGGAGGGGTAAGAACCTCCTCCCCACCTCACTGTTTTGAGTGCATTCAGGCCCCAACCCTGCAGAAACTAATTAAACATTAGAGTAACATGCCAATCAAATCATTATGTGCAGCTCATGTCACACCCCATTTGCAATGGCCCCCTGAACATATCTGACCAGGCTTTCCCACATCTGAACCAGATCTACCCTAAGCCACAGCCAACATTATTTGTCGGGATGCCCTATGTCCTCTTTTACAAAGGACAGTCCTCAAGTTGCAGGGCTGCTGAAGGACTGTCCTCTATTCTGACTCTGTCTTATATTTGAAGGACTATCCAGTCCAACTCCAATTTAAAGGCAAATGACCCTACAAAGGCAGAGCCCAGGGATCTTTACACTGCCCATCCCAGCAGAGTGAGCAAGGTACACAGATTTCCTAGCCACGATCTTCCTCACTATAGTGAGATGTACTCTATTTCTGTTTCAATCATAACAATTACTTCAAAATCTGCAACTCTCTATATAGACAGACAGCATATGCAAATTTTGTGCAAACTGGTGTCCTCTTTTTTTGGCAATCCCTAAACTGATCCCTTATTATTGCCAGGATTGATAGCATGGTAACAAAAATATTGCAAAAATATATCTCCCCCTCCCACTCTTGTATATACACACAGAAACTTTACTGACTTAGTAAAGTAGCACTCACTAGTCCTCTTAAACAATATTTAACAAGCATACCCTTCACAATTGTGTCGATCTTGAACAAGAACATTAGATGAGGCATGCATTAAAATCCCTCTGAGAACTCCATAATCCTTTGCTGTAGCATCTGCACTCAGCCCTGCAATTTGTGCCAACAGAGTTATGGATTTTAACCAAGCCTAATCAAAGGCTTATTAAGAAGCAATAGATTAATTTATATGCAAGCCAGTACTTTTCACAATGCATTTTCTCTCTGCCTCACTGAGACCACCATGGCAATCCACAAATCACTTCCAAGTCATGGGTAGAGCAACAATCGCTCCAGGGTGTAATATATACAAACGTGCAAGCATGTATGTACACAGGGCGGAAAGGATAGGAAATATTTTAGTTCTTGCAGAACTGAGAATGCCGAAGAAATTGATTTAGAAGCTTTGAGGCTAACTTGACATATATCATATCCATCATTTGTTCACTGTTCGCTTGTTATGGAACTGAATGAAAACCTTGACAGGTTCATCTGCCCAGGTAACACTGCTACAACTGCCAGTCATGTGCCTGCCACTGTGCACTAAATTCAGATTTTGATACAGGATCTCAAGCCACCCTAACTGTGCGACCACAGGCCAAAAGCCAAATTCATGGTGGTAGATGCTCACAGTCACTCAGCATACATAGGAAACTGATGAAAGGTGGTTCAGGAAAGTCCCTTCTCCTAGCATGGACATTAATGGTTGTGAGAATAATCCATGCCTACACAAGCCTAACACATTCTGTCAGTCTTGGCCTATGGCTTATTGGGCATGTGATTTCTTGTTTAGATTTCTATCCCATCTTTTCTCCTAGGAGCTCATTACCACATGCATAATTCTCTTGCTGCTCCATGCATTTTATCCTTAAAACAATTCTGAGCAGCTAGGCCAAGAGAAAACAACTGGCCCAAGATCACATAGTCAGCTTCATGGGGATTTCAACCTAGGCCTGCCTGTTCCATCACTTTAAACACAATCTCGCACAGGCTGCTAGACCACCTCACTTTGCTGTGAAGCAACAAAATCAGGTTTATCATGAATTCACCTTGGGTGGTCATACGATTCTGTTTGGGTTGTCATGATAATGGACTGCAACTCCCATCAGCCTCAGCCATTATGGCCAATGGTCCAGGGTGATCGGAGCTGCAGGCTAACTACATCTGAAAGGTGGCTACATAAGCAAGATCCATATAATTCTTCTCTCAGACCAGCACCCCTAAACTATAGATCAATTGTCCTTGGTTTGTGAAGCTTAGTTGCAAGAGGACATATTAGAAACCTCTTATTTAAAATGGCTACAGCTTCCCAGAATAGGCCCCTCTCCTTTGCCAAGTCTCTGAATTTTGATCTGACAACTTTGGTTACTGTCAGCTGCTGGTGGAGAATGAAACTTTAAATGTCAAGCAACAAGGAAATGAGCATCAAAGCAAATACCACATAACCTTCTTCTTTCAAAACTGGCTGGGAACAAGCAGAAACACAGAGAAGCTAGTGGCACAGAACCAGATACAAGAAGGCATGAAGAGGACCCAGGGTTTCTCTCTCAGACACACACGTCTTATCATTTTGCTTTGTTGAAACATTCTACAAAAAAATGTTCAAGGCCATTTATATGTGTTGACAAAATACAACTTCTCTGTTTTCCCCTGACAAAGCAACATTTTATTGTGTGCCTTTGTATGTTGACAGCAGGGTATCTAGTCAAGACAATATTTCTAACAGTATCAGAAGATAGAAAGAGAGAAAATAGCTATGTGATTCCTTTAAGATTCATTTCATACACTTAATGCCACTACTATGTAATTTGGCATTTAAAACCAAAGTCTGCTGCATGCTATTAGATTTGCCACTCCAACCTGGTGCCCTCCAGATATATTAGACTACAACACCCACAGTCCTCGACCAGGATTCATGTGAACCTTAATATGTAAGAGATGCAGATTTTTATTTTATGTTATTTTTTGGCAGATCCCTTTTCATCTAAAGGCTGAATTCTACTTCAGAGTTCTCTGGAATGAGACTTTAAGAGGTCTCATTCCAGTGCTGGATGCAGCTGAATGCAACAGAGGTACAACCAATTATATTTTTGTGTAATGCTCTTACTGCCAGTGACTAAGCCTTTGGAGAGATATTTCTATCTTTTGAAAAGGTGAACAGCTGTACAAAAGCTAGGAAATGACCAACAGTTGGTGACTAGGAAAAACAGGGCAGGGCCAGGTGAAAGGGATGTGGTTTTCCACAGAAACTTGAAGGGCCAGATTGGCACTCAGAGCCTGAGGTTCTCCACCAGTCTTAAAAGATTCTTAAGGCACAATCCTATATATGTTTAAACAGAAATGAAGCCCTACAATTCCCACCATCTCTTCTGCCAGCCCTGCTGGTTGGGACATTGTAGGATATTTTCCTGTCTAAATATGCACAGGGTTGCAAATTTAGTCTCTGTTGCAAGGCAAAAGTTCTACAGCAAGGTGAAAGTCCTTCCAAATTCCAAAGCAGTCTTTGCATACCTATGTGTAAGATTAATTACCATTTTGACTGCAACTTATTATCCTTCAGAGTAGGATATATCAGAGGATTAGTAAAATTCAGAGCACCCCACAGTCATGTCATTCAGTTACAGAATCTGAGCAGGACTGGTTTGACCTACTTTTGCTTCATCCACTGGCTTAATCCAGCCAGGCTTTAATATGTATACGTGTGTGTATAGATAGATAGATAGATAGATAGATAGATAGATAGATAGAACCAATTCTTTTGAGTGTTTTAGCAGTCAAGAATCCAAAGAAACACCATTTTCTATCCATTAAAAACACACATAAACAAACAGCAAGATCTCTCAGAAATGTGTGCTTAGATAAAACAGCAAAAAGAAACTGTACCTCAAGCTCGGTTTCTCTCCGATTAATAGCATCTGTGGATTGATTCAACTTTTCTAGCTCCCCCTGGAAGAAAGTCAAAAAGAACAAGAATATGTTGAAAAATAAGACATGCTGACACAACTGGGAAGGAGCTGGGTTATTAAGTGTCATCTGGCATTTCGCACAGGGGCCCCAGCTGGAATGTTAAATGGAAACAGAAGGATGGCAGGCGTTTAACAGCAAAGTTGAACTTTGCTGTGTAAAGACCTTTGTGGTAAGGAAACGGGGGGGGGGGGGCGGATGACAATGGGGACGACAACGACTTTTTGAAGGTTACATTTGAACAATGCAGTTCTAAGCTGTTCTAGTTGCTTATTGGTCATGTGCCTACATTCAGAGTGTAGCCTTTGTCATAATTATCCAGCAAATTTGATAACAGGCACACTGTTAGGATAAAAGGACAAGTAGGCTTTTGTTCAGTTTCAAGAAAAGCAGAGCTTGAGAATGTTCCTACCTGACCAACAGACACCATTACCCCAATGTAGATGATTCCAATCAAAACAGTTCTGATTCTGTGCAATGATATTTATTTATTTACATGTTTATGTTGCCCTTCCTCCAAGAACTTTAGGGGTGTGTAGACGGTTCTCTCCTTTGCCCCATTTTAATCCTTTAATACAAACCACTGAGACAACTTAGGCTGAGAGGGTCAACCAGACAGCTTCATGATTGAGTGGGTATTTAAACCCATCTCTTCCCACTTTTCCAATATTCTAAGCACTGTCCTGAGACTTTTATGTATAGGATGGGGTATAAAAGTTTTTTAAATAAAAAATAAATATTTAGTATATACCGTTTTTTTTTTTACAGCCTCTGTGGCAAGGAGATGGAGAAAGATAAACTAGAGAATGCTTTTAACAGCATTCACACTCTTCACATACATTGTACAAGTAAATATCACAACCAGGCTATAAAGTAAATTGTCCCCATATTGCAGATGGCTTATCTGAAGACAGCCAAGCAGATATTTCAACTGATGACCTTCTGGCTCATAGGCCTGTTTAGGCCTCTTAAAGTACTTTTGAGAGGTTGTCATAGTACATGTAAATACATTTTTACATGTACTTGTTGTCAGAGTACATTTCTACAAAGTCATGCTGAAAGAAAGATTTATAAATTGCAGTGCAAGCTTCATTTTATGTGTCAATTGTGATCAAATGGGTTATATCCAAAGCCTATTTTTTGCCTTCAACCCACCACTTCTCTCCCCACTTGTCCCGTTAATTTGAAATCTGTAGTTAGGAATGGCTTCACTTCAACCTCTTCAACTCCTCCCCATGTGGAAATATTATTTTAATCCTTTCTAATAGGCATACTGCTGGAATCACCCAATTCCTCCTCCTTTCCCTTGACTGTGGACATCTTCAGAATTGCCATTTCTGCAGAACAGCCTCCTTGCTACCTACCAACCTCTGAAACACCCTTCTTAATTATACTGGTTCGTTCCCCTCACATTCACTGTGACATGTTTGCACACCACAGCACTGAAAAAAGTAATAACTACAAAAAGAAAAAAAAAGACCATGACCTTCAAGAAGGCTTCTATTTTATTTATGTATAATTTTACATGTAGGTCATTTTTCCACCTCAAGGCCTTAAAACAACTCAGAGACTAAAAGTAAAGAAAGCACAACAAAACACCACAATGAAACCACAGTAGCAACAAACACTGTCAACAAAATCTAACATATCACTAAAACCAACAGAACAGAGCTCCCACCAAAAAATAAAAATAAAAAACCCCAAAGCCTATCAAAAATAGAACTGCCTTTACAGCTTGAAAAAAAAGGTATGTAACAAACCTCTAGGAAAAGGAAATTCCAGTGTTTGGATGCCAGTATTGAAAGGGATCTTTCTCCTCAGCCACTATCAGTCATACCTCTGATGGCAACAGGACCCAAAGAAAATGCCCAGGTGATGCCTTCAACAAAGGCAGAAAAGACTTTTTTGTAGCTGAAAAGACTTTTTTCCTGCCAGTCTTGCCAAGTTTTGCCACTGACCAGAGCAAGGCCCTGCCATGAGGCAGAGTGAGGTGACTGCCTCGGGCACCAGTTGTGGGGGATGCTGTTCCTCCTGAGCCCCCAGTCATTTCTCCTCGCTGGAGTATGGAGTTGTGCATGCTTCACAGCCTGTCCCAAGCCCCCTAAGCAGCCTTGTGCCTCAAAACTGGAGTAGGATACTATCACCTGACCAGTGTGAAGTACGATTCAACTGCCACTCCAGTTGGCTTTTGCAGCTGGAGTGGGGATGGAACCCCATCTACCCCTTTGCCTGAGGCAATAGTCTATCTTGGGCTGGTCCTGCTGGACACTGGATGGGACAGGCAACAAAGGCTAAAATGGGAGATAGCACGCCATGTTGGACTGACACCAATCACTCCATCAAGGATGGAGAATACATGGCCTTCCAGATGTTGAACTGCAGTTCCCATCATCCCCAGCTGGCATAGCCAGTGACATGGGGTGATGGAAACTGCAGTTCAACATCATCTAGAAGACCACATTTCCCCCATCCCTGCAATACCAGATGGGATTATATCCATATGTAATCACAGGACAGCATGGGTCAACATCGATGGTGGGGATGGAAAGAGAATGTGGACAATCCTGTTTTCTGCTGTGCTGCCTCAATGGAGTGGCATTTAAAAGCAAGAAACACCTAACTTATGAACCGTGGCAATGCCACAGTTAACTAAAAGGGAACATGAGTGAACTAGATGACCTCCAAGGTTCCTACCATCCCATAATGCTAGAATGCTCAATGAGAATTCAAGTGCTTGAGGTGCTTTTGACCTGAACCACACAACTGCAAGCCATGTGTCCTCAAGTGCGTTTACTTCATCCCCCCCCGCCCCCCATAAGAAGTCTCGGCCTGGCACAAACAAGCCGCCTTCTAAGGTTCTTGCTGCCCCTCCGCCAGCCCTTGGCTAGCAACGACCCCTTGGCTAGCATTTAGCACACGATCCATCCTAAGAAAACCTGAAGAACGTAGCACGGGGGGGGGGGGGGTGATTCGCTGACAACGACTAAAGGCAGAGACCGCAGCGAGGGAAAACGGGGAGAATAAGGGATGGGGGCTCCCTTTTGCACCCGACGCTGCGATTTTTCACAGGGGAGGAAAAGGATCTACGTTTTTGTAAAGTGCCCTTCGAAGGAGAGATCGGCGAGCCGCACTCCTCGTTTGCAGCAGCAAGCTAGCTAATTGCAGGAAGACTTCGGCAGCGATCTCACGAAGCCCCCCACCCGCTCACACACAAAGATGCACCACGGAGGGAAACGCCCCCTCCCTACTGTGGAATCGCACGGCGTTGCGCGGGGTGGGGGAAGGCATTTGCGGGGAATCGACAGGAGGACGTGCTCTCCTCCCCGGCCCTAATAAAAGATATCCAGCGTCGCAATCCTCATCTCGCCCCCCCCCGCCGCCGCCCCACGGCCCACGCCGGTACGATTCTTCCCCACTTTGCAGGGGTCCTTGCAGTCGCGCCTCTCGGCCCACCAGGTGGCTCCTCCGAAGGGGCGTGAGCCGAAGGGGTGGCGGCGCGGTTTGGGGTGGCCACGGCTGATGTCCGCAGACAACGGGCAGGGAAACACTGGGCCTGATCTTCCCGATAGTCTGTGGCGACTTCCACTCCCTTTCTTTTCCTTACCTGAATCCTGGGATCCACTTCTTCCTCCTCCTTCTCCTTCTCCTCCTCCTGCTGCTGCTGCTGCTCTCCGTCCTCCGCCGTGTTCCTCCTCATAGCAGGATCCATGTTGGCTACGTGGGAAATACTGGAAAGCGAAGCAGTGAAACAGTTGTGGTGGGGAGGGAATCTGGCCCCAGATCTTTCGAGCTTGGATGCCTGTGCGTCGGCTTGTTTTCCCTTTCCCTCCGTTCCCTGCAGCTATCCCGGTTCCACCCTGCTCGCGTGGCCCTTGGCGGCGGCGGCGCCTTCAACCCTCGCCGCAAGGCTGTGCCAGGCGAATGAGAGAGACGCTTCTCCGCTAGAGAAAGAGGGAAGGAAATGCGCCTCGCCCCCTGCCTGCTGGAGCGGCGGCGGCTGTCACCGAGCAGTTGTCTCTCCTTCCCTCCGACGCCCTGACACGGTCCAGCCTTCGCCGCCTCCTTCCCAGGCGGCCAAATCAGAGCCCCGGCTTTCAAAAAAGGAAAAACGGCAATCCCCCCCCCCCCCACACCGCCTGACAACCTCCCCCGCTGCCTCGGGGAGATCCTGCAGGCGCTCCCAGCCTCGTTTTCTCGCTTGGCTCAGCTCTCTTTCTCTCTCTCTGCCTCCCCCCCCCACCCCGCCAAACGCTTCGCCGCATAATCTGTGCGCCCCTTCCCCACCCCGCCGGCGCCTCAAGACACCACAAAAAAAGTGTGTGCAGGAAAATCGGACAAGCTTCGTGAAACCAAGGTAGCTTTACGGGCATCTCGCTGTCACTCCGCTGCGGCGCTTGGGGGATTTCACTGACAGCGGCGTGCATGTTGTACCATACAGGGCTTTTTTTTTTTCCCAGGCGAAACAACGGAGGATTGTGCGTACGCTAAAGCTGTGGAGAACCTCCAGCCCTGACAGGCAAATCTGACCCTCTGAAACTGACCCAGCCACACCTTCCCCGACCACTAATTTTCCAGGTCCCATGCCCTCAAGTGCCCACATTATTCTGAAAGGACCGAGTGCCACTCCTAAGACTTAACGACTGACACGAAGAACTTCATGTTCGAATAAGTGAGTTTTTTAATATACATTTGACCCCGTTCCATGTTGCTTTTGGTCTTGCCCACTGCTTTAATCCCCACCACCATGAACGCATCTCCAAAATTGAATCCTGCCCTTGGATTGAAAAAGGTTCAACACTCCTACCTTAAAGGCTCACAAATTAATGATGACATGTACTAGACTCCACTTCATTAGTACGTGCCACATTCTCCTCAACTGTCAGAGATACCATAAACACATGGGGTTTAGGAGGCGCATGTCTATGTGCATTTGTGTATGCATAACCTGCCCAGTGAAAGTTACACACCAGTGGGTGTGTGGGTAAAAGCCCTCAGACTCCAGACTGAGAAGGCCATTTTAGGGTTTTGCCTGACAGAAATGGCCCCAGTAGGTGATTGATTTTAATGCTTGTATTTGGTTTAAGACTTACAATTTGGGATTAGCTATTGCTTATTGAATTTTAATTGTGTATTATTGAGGCTTTATGCATTTCATGAACAGCTTTGAGAGTGTTATTTTGCCATATAACTTAGAAGCTCTTTCAAAACAAAAACTGCCCTGGAATCTGTTTCCAATGGGACTTACCTACACTCCCTACGGAGCATTCAGTTTTAGTCTCTATGGAAGGTATAACAGATTCTCTTTATAGCTTCAGAGCAATCCTAAATGTGTTTACTGAGAAATAAGCCCTATTGAATGGAATGGGACCTACTTCCTGGTGAAATAGGTATACAAATACAGTCTTAAGGTTTTAAAGATGAGCATGGAGCCATTCTAACTGAGAACTTTCCTTAAATTCCTTCCTTACTCCAGACATGTGTGGAACGGCTGGGGTTCCTCCACAAAGATTTTTTCCACAGAAGTTATGGTTGTATAGAAAATATATGTGAACCCCACCCATAAAGTTAATCTGGGGCAGATGCATATTGCACATTGCACTGTAAGGCAATCATAAAACCATTATGGGAAGAAATAAGCTGTAGATGACATCCATAGAACTTTTTTGTTACTTAAATGCAAGAAGAGTTTGAGAAAATGGCTCACTTGAATGCAAAATGTTTAGGGCTAACATCTAGATGTACCCCTACTGGCATGACCATGTTGGAAACGTTTGAATTAGACTGAGTACAACCATATACAGAAGGTGCTGAAGCAGCTATGTAACTGTTCGAAGATATTCCTACAATTAGCAGATGGTCCTGATTACCGCTTTACTCCATGCATTGCCAATTTTTTTCTGCTGTTGTAAAGTGTCCAGACAGCTTTGGCTATTGGGCAGTATAGAAATAGAAATATTAGCAGCAGCAGCTTCCATTGCTAATTTCTGCTTGTCAAACTATGATTAAGGAAACATGAGTTGTTTGGGTTTTCCTTTTCTGTCATCAGTTGGCAATCTTGTTTGTGGCTTTAGAGTTTCCGCTTTTTGTGGCTTTAGAGATTCCTCTTTCTTTGTTCATCCTAACTTTGAGAAGAGAGATACAAAACAGATCTCCCTTTGAAAGCACCGCAGCTGTGCATGTCTGAGCATGAAATCATAACCTTCAGCAGCACCTGAAGCTAACTGCTAAATATCTCAGTTTTTTTTCCTCACTGGCAGAAAAACATGTCCAAAACCACCTTGAGTGACCTTGAACATCCAGTCAGGGACAGGCCCCTCTACTGTATTACAGCTAAAACAGCAGCAGCTGTGTGTGCCTCATACACACTGATTTCTCTGTCTCAGCAGAAAGACCTGTAGTGATATTGTATGTCTGTGGTTTTTTAAAGTACCTCCAGTACAGTCACTGGGTGCAAGAATCAAGCCATTAGCTCATGTAGGGTAGACAGCAAGCCAGCACAAATTAACCTGGATTTTTCACCACTAGCTCCTCTTTAATCAATATTTCATCCCCATAGAGAAAGGAAAGCCAGCACTTATCTTTAATTCTTAAAGTACCAGTAGTTACCCAGTTCTTAAATGAATGGGTAGGGTTAACAAGAAAAACCATAATGATTAAATGATAGTCTTCAATCCAACTGATTTCACAGATAATAATTTGAAGGGGCAAAACTACTTGTTGATGAAAAAAATCAATTTCTAATAAGATTTCAACTGCAAGTCCACAGTTCACAAGCTTGTTTAGCTTATGGTGCATGCTGTAGTTATACTGACAAAGTCATCAGGAAGTGTTGGCACCCACCAGCAAGTGATGACTCCACACTAAAAATTCTCTTCTCTCATATATACGTAAGACTTGCTGACTATGTTCAGTGAACCCTTCACTGCTATTACATAGTGGGCGGGTTTGCATGTCACAACAACCCACCGTGGTAAATGACCACAATGGGTTGCTACAATCTGTCAGCCACAATGAGCTAAACAGGTAACTGGGTTCATTGAGGCTGCTTTCCTGCTTTCCTCTCATTCCTCTAGGCACTATGCCTGGGGATACCACAGGGAGGAATGAGACTTTGACAGGCAGAGTCACCTGTAGTCTGCAGTCTCTTCTGTGCAGGACTTAACCCTGAAACAGAGCAGAGAGGACAGGGAAGCTGATCAGGCATCCTTGCCTCCTGCTCCAGAAGAGACCTCTGAGGGTGCCTGATTAACTCTGAACCACAAACGGGGCGGGGGGCTGACCACAATTAGCCAGGTATTGCTAGGGAAAGAAGCAGCTCCAGTTAGCTGATTCTCCTGCTCCTGGTTGAAAAGCTTTCCTCCAGCAGGAGAAGGGAGAACCTAGGCTAGACCAAGATGCTTCTTTCTCAGCCCATCCCTGCTTCTGCTGGAGAGAAAGCTGTTCAAGCAACAGGAGACTGGAATAGGCTGAGAATGGTACATCTCTGCCTAGTCCAAGTTTTCACCCATTCTAGCTGGAGTAGTTTTCCAGCAGGAAGAAGGCAACCTACACACACCTCACACTCTCCTGCTTGGAAGAAGCTGCTTTGGTTAGTGCTGGGTTGGAAGCCTGCCATATGCCACAGGGTCTTTTTCCCAAGCAGGAGCCAGGGAAGGTGGTGCTTGCTTCTTCACTCCCACTTGGAGAAAAGACACTCTGGTGGATACTGGGATGGAGAGCACAGTGGATCCAAGTAAGAACATGGGGGTTGCCCCCTTCTTCCCAAGGCCATACACCTCCCAGCTGCTTCTTCCCCCTCCCACACACTCTTAGAGGCAATCAGTGAAGTGTTGCTGCCTCATTCCAGGCAGCACTGCCCAGCTGATTGGTCTGCCTCCTGCCCCAAAGATGACCATTAGGGCCGGAGGACCCAGGATGTTTGTGACAGCTGTGTCAAACTAGGGAATCTGTCATGCTTTCTGGCTAGCCACTTGGCAAGAGTGGCAACCACTGCTCTTGCCAAGCAGCTCTCTTGTTCTAGAGTTTCCACTGTGATAGATTGTGTTATCCATGTTAGGACAACAGAATAAGCAATAGTGGTAGGAGAAACCCTAGAACAGACCCAATGGTCTATTGGCAGTTTGGAGAACATAGCAGACTATATATCTATATACATAAATATTTAGTCAATATAGCATTGACTCTTTCTGCATTATGCAAACCCAGTCTATATGTTCCAGGGCTGCACTACATTATGAAAAAGCTCATTTATGGGCTTATACCCTAGTCAGCCACATTTCAAATAACCCAAACCAGTGCTGAGGAACCTGGGGGCACCTGTATGCTGTCAGACTCTACCACCCATCAACCCCAGTCTCCATGGTCAATGGTGATAGGTACTGTAGTCCAAAAAATCTGGATGGCCACAGGTTGCATACCTTTGCTTCAGACAGCAATTGCATGTAAGCTTGCTTCTACTTACTGTTTTGAGTGGACATCAGCAGAAAAGACTCTTGTTCAGTCTGGCTTGTGAATCAGGCAGGATGGCTTTAAAATGCTGATTCGTCTAAGGAAAGGCTTCAGGAGTATTTTGGGGCAGAAATGATATATCCAACAGTGACCTTAAAATATGTATACCCTGCCCTTCCTTGTGAGTTCAAGTCAGGTTCAATGACTTCAGCAATATTTGCCTCTATCCCAAAGGGTTCACAATCTATTATTAATAGGCTGCGCTTCATTAAGAATAGAATAAGTGGGACCTGCAGCTGAATTCTACACTGTGGAGTATTTCTGTTTAAATGCCAGCCAGCCACATTCAGCCACATTCTCATTCTAGAGAATCTCGATTCTCTTCTTTTCTTCCCTCCCACAGTTTTCCATTTCCATGTCACAAAGAAAATCCAGTATTCCATGCCCACTTAACATGCTCTGTCCTCATTGTTTTTGGGGTGCCATAGTTCCATAGAACAGCTCAAAGAGAACTAGGCACAGTAACACAGAATGCTGAGTGTCTGGAAGAAGGCAGAGGTGGAAGAAAGAGGAAAGCAAGGCTAGCTTTGAAACAGAATGAAACCTCATGGAAGAGGTTCCTAACCCTAACCCTGAATAGGGAATTCCATACTGCAAACATTTTGTTGCAGTTCCCACTGTTGTTTTCTATTCCCTTATGCAAGTTAGTTGCACTCAGCTGCAGTTACTAAATAATTATCCACTCTGCATTCACAAATAAGTCCACTAAGATCAGTGAGGTTTGATCCAGAGGAATATGTATAAGACTGATATTTAAGGTAGTTATATGACTAAAAATAAGTTATCATTCAGTCCTCTAGAACTAAGCAGCCATGGTTGCGCCTGACCCATTTTCAGATATTTATATTATCAGCAAACTGTGGGAAAGTGAAGGGCGGCAACAGACAAATTCAATTATTTAAGAAAAATAGTCAACCAATGTTATCTCAAAAGCCTGTTTGATCAAACCATCTGACACAGCCATTTGTGCTTTCAAAATAAGGTTTTAAGTTGACTTATATTTAAATACATCAAAAATTCAAATGACACATCATTTGAGTAGATTCCCCTTTTTTGTCCTGAATGTTGTCTTCCTTAGCTATAATCAGACCTGGGAAATAGAGGATAAGAGATGCTGAAATGTGCCATTAAACATCATAGATAGAAGTCCTTTTAAGCTACCACCACCAAATCCATTTTCAAGTAATGGGTGGGGCCTTGTTTTGCTTTGGTTATATAGATAAATCTGGGTTTGAACTATCAACTAAGAGCCCCCCTTTTTAAAACAACCATAGCCAAAACCTTGGATTTCATTTACTTCTCAAGCAAGACTTTTAAATAACCCCTACTTGTTCTGCTGTTTCCTTTCCAGCTTCCCTTGTTCCCAGCATCTGCAGAGTAGCTTCATGCACTATGCATCAACCCAAGTCATTTGGCTGGTGCTGGCAAAAAGGAAGTCCAAGAAGGAAAACCACAGTGATGGGAAGATGGAGAGATCTGGACAATGGCAGAAAGCAACCTGAATGGAAATGAGTTGCAGAATTCAAGAGCATTAAAGGAAACATTGCAGAAGTAGTTATTTTTTCATTGGTTTGCTTACAGGAAAAAAAAAACCATTCAAGATTCTGAAAGAGGTAGGATTTCAGGAAGCCAACATTTGCTGAAATGTCAATTGCCTAAATTACAGGGGAGTCATAAAACCAAAATCTCATCTAGGTGTGTGTGAAGTGTATGCATATTTGGCATGTGCTATATATAGGCAACTAATACAAACAAGTCAAATACAACTCTTGAGGAGGAGTATTGATTCTCTTGCCTGCTCCTGGTTGGTTTCAGTAGGGCTGTTCAGCCCTTCCTTTTCTCCACCATTCACCTAGCAGCTGCTTCCTCCTTTAGAATCTGCCTTGCCTGGGACTTTGGTAACAGTGCAGGTGGTTCCTGTGCATCTACCAATTTGCATTAGATGTTATTTTTCTTCACCCTGGCTCAGCAGATTTTTACGTTTTTGTCTATTGCCTTTGAATGCATTCCATATAAAGGCACATTATATTTTTAAATCTACCTATGCCAAATGAGTTCTTCCACTTTGTTCTTCCATCTCTTACACTCCTCTGCTATTCAACCTGGACCTTGAGATCTTCCAATTAAGAAAATACAAAGAAAAGGGTACATATGATTGCTGTAACTGTCTAGCCTCAATCAACAGACTGAATACTTCAGAATTAGAAGTTGTCTTATGCAGCATCCAACCACTGGTTCAACCAGTCCAAAGGTAGCACAGGTACTAGGGTGTGGTGGCCAAGTTGGATAGGAACTAGCGAAACCATGGGACTGCTATGGCATGAAGTCTGCCATCCCTTTGGTTTGCTCCCCAGCTTAGGAAACCAGGGACAAAACTGGAGAGCACTAGGACTGCCATTTTCTCATGCTATAAGCTTGACATTTCACATAGTTGCTAAAAAAACAAGACACCAATGATCTAGGGCCTTTTCTGATTGGAAGTAGCTCTCCAAATTCAGAGGCCAAGGGGGACAATTTTAACCAATCCAGCTTCAGTCTGATCACTTCATTGTGCATTTCCTAAATAGCCCATGTTTTCTTGATGCGCATTTCATCCCACATTCAGGACTGTCTGAATTGGTCCTGCATGTCTTCTCCTGTTTTGCAGCCCAGGGCATGGTCTAAGGTAAGAGTGAGGAACTCTTTTGGCCTGAGGGCTGAATTACATTTTGGAAAAGCTCTCAGGGGCTGCATTCCTGTAATGGGTGTGCTCAAAGGCAAAGAGGACAAGTCCAAAAGAAAAAAAAGCTGAGGCCAAAAAACTCCAGTATATAGTAGCCAAAAGCTCTCATTTTCAGTAACTAAACCTTGGGAGAGATACTTGAACTTTTTAGAGTAGGAGACAAACCACAGAAGCTAGGTACCTACCAAATGATTGATGGCTGGGGGAAAGTGATTGGGGCCAGGGAAAGGATATGTAGATTTCACACTCCTGCCTTAAAGGTACATGATACCTCTAAGCTGAATAGGTTTGTGGCTGGTTGATATCTGGATGGGAGACCAAATGGAATCCAAGTGTGCTGCTTAGAGTTCCATGATGGAAGAAGGCTAGAATATAAATATCCTACATCAAGGGTTTCATGCCAAATTCAACCTTCACATTTCTGTTACATAGCATTCCACTACCACCACAAAGCATCCTTTATTGATGACTGCTGTTTAAGAGCTCTCTTATTAGTTCTTCAGACTTACAATCACAGCAACTTTTTTTAAAAATGTGATACAGTGTAAGTAGAAATTTAAGTATTAATAATGGGTTAGATCTAGATTTAGTCATATTTGAAGTATGCCCACTGCAATGAGAATGACTAACTCTAAATTAGTGACTAACTGCAGTCCTATTGATGTCAGTGGGTCTACTTTGCCTCTGACTAAACAAAACACTTTCATTGTCTTATTAAAAAAAAAGAGAATGTCACATACCCAGAGACTAGGCTGTGTAGCATACATTGTCCTACTCAAAACTGCTCTGAGGGGTTGTGAGTTTTAACATTCATAAACTCAAACAGGCATAATGAGAATTCATACATGGGAAAGATACTATATATTGCCCTGAACTTTACATCCAGGAGGGTTAGTTTCTGGAGACACACTAGGAGCAAAACTGGCACGGGTCTCTAAGCACATCTTTCTTACTTAACTTTAGCCTTATGATACAGCAATAATCAATATCTGGATTTAGGGCCACTGGGCCTGCTTCCCACTTACCTGACTTTAAGAGATTTTTTTACACTTGTATGCAGTCTCCATGAAATCTGTACCCTGCATTTTTCAATGACAGAGATTCTGTGAACAGGGACAATGCATATATCACCTGTACGTGAGTTGCTGAACACAACGAGGAACAGATTGTGGGTCACACCAGACACTTAGAGATCAAGGAGGTGCACAGGCTAGAGATGGGGCCCTTCTCTCTTGAAACACAGCATTCCCATTCTCTGACTCACAAATTCAGAGTCAGAATTTGAACAAGGTGGGAGGGCAAGCGGTTAGAATATGGCACAGAAATTCCAAGGTTAACAAGCAAGATTGGTTGAGAACCAAACTGCCTCAGGTTGGGGAAGCCACTGTTGAACAGAGAGAGTCTGGGAAGTGTGAATTTATTAACTCAGTGAGCTGGTGTGAAGCCAGACAAGTGGTCCAGTCAAGTAATGTCTGGCATTAGTGCCACCTAGCCCTAAAGCAGCATGAACATCCCTTAGGGTGGAGCCAAGCCTTTTGGTAAAGTGAGGCGGAGGTCTTCAGTTCTGAATCAACCCTTCACCTGGGCGAAAGCTGCTGCCACAAATTGAAGGGAATGTTACTTTAATGATGCCTGAGAATATTCTTCTTGAAAAGAATCAATATTATCCTCTTAAAGCAACATGGGAAACATATTTAAGGAGTATTAGTAAAAAAGATAGGAAAAATATGTGGGATAAGAGTATATTAAAACATATGTAGTAAAAATAAAGGAAAAAATTATAAACTAGTATGGAAATAGTACCTAGCTCCAGTAAATTTGAATTATATGGATAGCACATATTCTAACTTACGTTGCAGATGTGGTCAGGGACTGGGTACATATTTCCATATGTGGTGGGAATGGGAATATATAATGAAATTTTGGAAAGGGATTTTAAAGAAAAGCAGTAAAATATTGAATTTAAATACTGAAGTATATCTGAAAATCATATTATTTGATAGAGAACAATGGAAAGAGTATAATTAATAATAAATTAACAGCAGTGAGATTAATTTTAGCAAAGAACTGGAAAATAAAACATGATTACCAACTGGGTTATTGGTATAGAGATATATGGAATATAGCTTGTGAAATTAAAATGGAAAGGCTATATAAATAACTTTGATGATATTTGGGAACCATTTATTGAGTATGTACCAATAAAAGGGAAAGGATTTGAACCTCTATGAGAGCCATTGCAATTTTGGATAGCAGATGGAGTTTTTTAAAAGAGCAAATGATCTGGTATGCATCTAATGGTTCCAGTGATAGGATGCATGGTTTTGTTATATTATAGTATGGCTTTAATTGTATATTTCTCTTTTAGATGTATTTTAGCTGTACTGTATATTTGCAAAAAATTAATACAATTATTTCAAAAAAGAGAACTACCTCCTTATGACGCACCCTTCATCACAAAACCCCTGTACAACTCAGATAAAGGACTGTATTTCAAAAGCCTTCTGTTTAGATCTGCTGGAAAAGGAAATGATGAGAGTTGTGCTAACAACACTTGCTCTTTGATGCAAAAACTGAAAATGCATCTCCCTACTTTGGAAAAGACCCAGAAGCACAAAGAGAGGAACTTCAAGTCATTTATGTCTGTTCTTGTCACTCCTAGAGAAAGTCCAACATGGTTCTCAGAGACACATGGTACAGGCAGATTAGAGAGGGGAACAATGTGGTTTGATCAGCCCTCACAAGTGAAGGTGTTCGTTTACATGCAAATTAGCTAGAATGTACAGTGGTATTTCTGGTATCTCTAACTCTAAAAAAAAATGCAAATAGAGGAAGCCTACAGGGGGGTTTTCCTGAAGTAGTTTAGTACTTTTTAGTTTCTACTGATCTTCTACATTTGATTTTACTTCTTGTTGCTTTTAGAGGGCCAGTTTCCCTGCATGCTGTGGCTTGCTGATGAAGGAAGACTATTTCCACATTTCCTACCTGTTTCTGAAGTTGGCATATGATTAATACACAACATGAGTTGACTGACTAGCCTGGCAGTACAAACAATTACCTGAATACAAAATTTTCTTGCTCAGCACCAAACCAGAGATGTTCCCCAGTAACAGCAATGATGCAGTGGGGGAGAATGTTGGGCAATAACTGATGCTACAAATTTCTGTGATGCAAGCTTGAGGAAAATGTTCAGTTAAGGTAAACATGTTCTGTGGGAAACAAATGCTGAAGGAGTACAGTCAGCCTCCAACAAAAGCGGATAGGGTGGCCATATAACTTCTTTTACAGCGGGCAGTTCTCTATTTGAAGGGATACTGAAGGACTGTTCTCTGTTCTGAAGCGACTCTCCACTTGAAGGGCTGCCCAGTCCAACTCCGGCTTAAAGACGAATGACCATCAGAAAATGGTGTTCAGGAGCCTTGAAGCTGCCCATCAAGAGCCCCTGAGCAATGGACTGAACAAGACACACAAGTTACCTGATCAGAGCCGCCTCCACTATGGTGACATGTACTGTATCTCTATTAAAATTGTAATAATTATTTCTGAATTTAGCACATGCATATTCTGTACCAATAGATATCCTTTTCTGGCAATTCACAAAATGCAAAATGCTGGATGTAGTCTAAAAGATCCTCTCCAAGAAAATGCCAGCCCTGCGCTTGCCACTAAAATTTGGTGGCAAACCACCAATTAGTTTGAAATGAGTCCCTGGAGATCCTCAAGTTGTCCATTCCTAGTAAAGAGTGTGTCTGAGCATTTCTCTTTCCACATTTCTCAAAAGGCATTTCTCTTATACTGAATAACCTGCTGGTTTTTAAGGATGGGTTTAAGCCCCAACATACTTCTCCATGAATGTGTAAAGCAAGAAATCATTATTAGCCCTTTTCAATGTAAAAGCTGTTGGGGAAAAAGAAACATTTACCCACATTGTTCTTTTCAAAGAGAAACAGAATAGTAATGATGTATAATTCTCTTTCAAAGAAAAGAGGCCATTTCCACTACATCAGGGATAAGGGAATGGTTAAAAGCATCAATTCCCCAAGGATGACCCTAAGGGTTTAGAAGTGTTGGCTCAGGGCCAAAAGATAACACAGAATACAATCAGGGTTGTGCAAGCATCCATTTCTAATGGTGAAGAACAGTATGTGGCAAGGACAGACCAATCCTTAGAGAAATAAATATCCCCATCTTAATCCAGGCTCTTCTGAATGGTGAAACATAGCTATTATGGTCTGATTAAGGTAGCTTAACAGCAACAGTGGGAGTTGCCATGTAATTATCCTTCTCTTTTTTCCTTCAGTTGCCATATTATTTTTGCAGCCACTCTGTAATTAAGTCACAATGCAGAATGGAATGGTTGTGAGCTGAGGTGATGATCACACAGGACAGGAGGGCAGGCAACAGAGACTACTTTAGCTCTGAAATAAGTCAGCTGAAACTCCCACCAAAATAAGAAATGAAGTTAGATCTATAGCAATGCAAACAAAGGAAAGATATGTTATATGCTGCAGTGTGGATTAAATTCTTTGCATCCAAAAAAAAGCTATTGTGAATGTCATACCAACTCCACAAAATTCCTGTGTTGCAGGTTAAAAAGTGTCTTGAATTAGCAAAGATATATGTGAAGGTATATCCCAGCAACCTCCCTTGATGTATAGCCCAATTTATCTGGAGGATATCAGTTTGGCTGGTACATTACATCTGATTAACACCCTATCGGTAGTCTCTTTCCCCTGGGGTAGGAAACATGCACCTCCTGTCTTTCTCTATCCTTTCCCCACAGTCCTGATCCAAATAAGGATCACCCACTGCCAGCAACAACCTTAGGGCAGGGCTAAGAAACTTTGATCTGGGGGAACCACATTTCCCAGGGGGTAACCTGTCAGCATATGCTTTGAGTGGGCAGCAGCAGAGCAAAAGCAAACAGGGCTATCCTCTTCTCAGTATTTGCCACCCTGCTCTGTGAGAGGACGGACAGATTGCTTTTCCCAGCAATCTGAAGTGTTCCAGAAGGCTTATGAAATGAAGCAAAGGGCTATAGGTTGCCCATTTGTTTAGCCAAAGAAAAAAAATGGGGAGTTCCAATAACAGATCTTTCATATCTTGACTGGTTTTGTCCTTGTGTTTCAATGGAAAGAAATCCTATCCTACTTTTTATACCAGCCATTTCCTGTCACAACACCACTAAAAAGATGCACATAGCAGGCCTTACCATAAAGCAACATAAACTAATTGCTTCAGACAGTAGATACCAGACAGGATACTATTTGCCTTCCCTTAGTCCCTCTTTGTGCCACAGGGAAATCATCTTTGAACCAGGTGAAAAAATGAGCCAAGACCAATTATGGAATTAATAGATTAATTTTCCAGCTCTTCACTCAGCCCTATCAATGGCAACCTCATGGCTTTAGTCATGTGGTCTATATCCTAACTATCTTTTCTATCCCACCGAGACACAGGCTTCCTCCTCCCCTGCTGCTTTCTTCTGCATGACATAATGAAGAACTAATATCCCATCATACCATCAACCTATGAAATAATTTTTTCAATGAATGATCCCCATGTACCTTTTCCATATTTCTTTCTACCCCTTGTTCCTTTTTTCTTTTCAAATGGAAGATTCAGGTCTAATTGGTACCCAGGTGTTCACAGCAAGCACAGTTGTTCATCAAGGATTGGATACAGCTTGGTATCCTGGTGAGATTAGATACTGTGGCACAGAGTGGAAAAAGAATTTAATTTTCTAAATGACTATAATTATGGTTTGATCTAATTGCTGAGAGTGGGATTGAGCATTGTCTTATGCCAATGTAGGAATAACAATGTGAATGTGGTATTTTTAAAAAAAAAACACAATTCATTGACCTCCATGGCTTGAATATTGATCATAGAAAGGCAGTGACAGAATTCTATTTTGCTGGATTGTGCTAATTACAAAGAGTCTGCCTTTTAACATCAAGCACCTGCCAGTTCTTCCATGATTAGGAAGAAAGTGGGGACCATATAGGTGGCCACTACTAAAACCACAAAGCAGTACTGATTGGTACTTGTTCAATTATGATGGAGCTTCAGACCTCACACCTCTGCACCTGAGTGTGTTTGTCTGTAAGTAGAATCTATTCTTGTAGGCACTGTACAATCAGTTCTTCTCCCTGTTATTACCTCTCTTGTACATTAGCCCAACCAGCTGGATGGTTAATAGAAGGCCATGTGGTTCCTTCCTCAAAAGCTCTAGCATCCTGGATATCTCTAAACAAGTGGCAATGAATTTAAACTGCAGAGCAATGGATTACTGAAAGAGTTTAAATGAGAAAAAAATGAAGCTGGGGAAAATCCATCTAAGGTAACCATATGGGCAATTGTAGATTGTGCATATCCTATAAGAGAAATGCAATTTCTTTGAAAAAACTGGAAATCTGAATATTTTTTTTTCATTCTTGAAGAGGTAAAACAGAACATACTTTATTTGAAACAATATATCAAGTAGGTTTAACTTTAAGGTAGATAAGCCTAAGCAGTTCCTGGTAGCTTCTCAACTGTGTATCCCATTCCTTTATTTTGGGGCTTCCTTGCAGCAAAGAAAACAACGAAGAGCAGCTCCACTATAACAGTCTTTGTGATAATGCAAACAAAGAAAATACGCTGCTGAAGAAAATTCTTGTATTGGACTGGTTCAGATTTAACTGTAATTTAGGATTACAAGAATGAGCCTGCTCTGCTCCCCTACTCTCCAACACAGTGGCAGCTTTGGCAGTGTTTGCCTATTTGAGAGCAACTGCTGCTGGAGAAAAAAACTGGTTAATTTTAATCACGTTTAGTAGAAGGAGTTAGTTAAAATGATTGTTACTGTCAACCATGATTAAGCCACAGTGGGCTGTCATATATCACCTGTCCTTTTGAATATTCAAGCCATGCTATGTTTCTGTAGTTTATCATGTCATGGCTTATGTAAGGGTTAAACAACTTATATGTAATCCTAAAACAGCCTATGGGTTATATGTGGGTTGTTTAACTCCTTTATAATCCACCATCACAAGGTTCCCATGATACAATAAGCCAAGGCTTGAAATACAGAAATTGGCTGCCAACAGCCAGCACAACCCACCATGGCTTAAATGAGCTATGGTGGTTGTAGAACCTGGTCAGTGAGTCAACTTTAAACCATGGTTTACAAAGAGGACCTATTTCCAGTAACTATAGTGAAAATTACCCACAGTTTAACTTTTGGATGACACATTAAACTGAGGTTAATCTAAAGTGGAAGCAGAAGCTTCCAATCTCCTCCTTACGGCTAAACCAGAGGAGGAATGGGAAGGGTACATGAACCCAGTGGGAGACTAGGCTCATTCTCATAAGATCCAAACACAACCACTCACTTCAACAGTCTAATTCCCAACCAGCAAAACTCAAGTTTCCTTTTGAGGCTTTTGAAATTTGCTTTGGAGAAAAACTCTTGGTACACAGAGGCCTTCTTTCTTGTTCACAGTTTCACGCAGCACATATTCATTGACCACTTGCTCATATCCCTCAGACAGGAAAAGTTCTGCTAAGAAGTCTGAAGAGAAGAAGGAAAATAAGTCTTACAAACATAGAAAATATGAAATGACAGAGATCCTAAATATGTCTGTTACTCATGAGGCAACTTGGATATCTCAGTGAGAAGTACATTTGTGAAAAATGTCCCTGATGTAGCCACAGCCCTATTAAAGTACATTGTACTGTTAAGTAGTTTGGGGAGGTATTATGTTTTATAGACCAAGGCAAAACATGTCATGATCCATCTGGCTAACAGATATAGGCCCAGGATCTGGGCTACTTTCATTGGATATGCTGTTTTGCAAACAAAGAGAGGCTCCAAATTTGTAAGGAGTTCTATGACCCTTTCCTGCGAAAGAGTAATGTATTTCATGTTGTATTATGCTGGGGCCTGAAAGTTTTATTTGTGAGGAAGGTTGTAAGTGGCTCTTTTGGAAATTTTTAAAACAAGTCAGAGTAATACAAAAGCCCACCAAGATAATGGTAAATCAGTGTAAGAACAAAGCTAAGAACAAAGCAAAGCATAAAGCTTAAACCGATACATGGATTGGGACATGAGACTTCACTTAAATAAGCTCTATTGATGGCATTACATTCTTTGAATTGTAGCCAGTGTTTCCATGCAAAATTTTCATGAATCACAAATTTGTTTAGATATTAAGTCTATTACTGTCTTTTATTCCCCTCCCTTCTTGGGAACTGCAAATAAAATGAAGTACCTTTTTAGCTCTGTAGTTCCTATTCCTAGGTAGCTGTCAATAGGTGAATCTATGATACTTTGTTTTTCTGGGGATCACAAGGTCAGAAAACAGCAACCTATTTAGAAAGTCTAAGTCTAAGCAGTATCTGAACCCAACAGTCCTTGCCTCAGCTTCCCTCCTACTGGGAAGTGGGAGGTGTTAGATAACCGCCTAGAAACATAGTTGTAATGTCAACAGAAAATTAGTCAGACATTTGCTCAATTTTTATGTAATGTCTCCTCCGGAGGTACAAAAAGCTCCCAGCCTGATATTTCTGAAACCCTAGTTTCTAGAGAGCATTTTTTCCCCTTAGAAGGATAATTTGCAATTCCTGAAATCTCTTGCTTTAAAGGAAGACTTCTCATAGCAAGAGAAATTGTATTTATGTTTTGGTTGGCACCTATTGTTCCTTTTCTGAACTACAGGCATTGCCTTGCATTTACCCTTGGTTCTAAAAATACATCTTTGATGGCAGTTTCCCCTGCAAAATTTTGATCCTTTGAAAGTAATGGATAATTAATTTGATCTGCATATAGTGTCTGCATTCCAGAGATTGAGTCATATGAACTTTTAACTGCTATGTTTGCCACAGTGGCACTACTAGGACATTGAACTGAGTCTAAAGCATCATTTGCTATACAAACAGATGTCTTGAGGAACTCTTGGACAGATCTTACTGTATCTTCTATCCACAGTAAGGAAGCTCTGGTGAAACAGAAAATGTTGAGGCTGCCTTGAGTAATGCATAATGAGCCCTGGTCAGACCTAGTCTAACTTCTGTTCTCCTGAATTCTTAAGGGGCATACCCCCATATTGGAAACTGTCAAATCCTGACAGCAACACAGCGCCTGGGACCCCAGAGGTTGTTCACTGCTGTTTGCATTAAGATACAATGCTGGCATGGGTAACCACTGGCCTGTGAGCCTAATCTGGCCCACGAATATGCTACATGCTTCCTATTGAACCTCCTTTGATTCCTTCAGGGGGCTGAGCTTGGCACTGAAGCCCCACCCCAGGAGAAATCCTTGTTGTTTCTCAGATTGGAATTAAAAGTGGAAGAGTCCCTTGTGTGCTGAGAAGGGAAGCAGTGATCTCATCATGACAACGTGCACTGCACAAAGCTGGGGACTTGACTAGTGTGGAAAGGGTAGTTTCTCTTCCCAGCTCCAGCATTCACATGATGCACTCCCCCGTGGAGATGACATGCTGTGTGTTAAGGCAGGGACTCAGCACTTCTAGGAGGAGCAGCTCCTCCTCCCAAAGGGCACACCATTTGTATGATGTGTGCTGCTTCCATGGGAACAAAGCCCACCACATGATGCTGGGGGCTCAGCAGGTCCTGGGAAGAGTGGCTGTTCCTCCCAGCGCTGTCCAAGTCCCTTTCTCTGTGCAGGGAGAGGCACGTGCTTCTCTCAGTAAGGAGACAGGTGAAATGCCTTGGGATTGGAATAATGATGTCAGTGGATGCAAGCATATTTACTAATATTATCCAACATGTGAAAAGCCCAGCCAAAAAATGGTTCCACATCCCTGGCATAATGTTTTTTGCCTAAGTTATTCACCTTTTTGCCCATTCTGACTCTATGAACTTTCCAGAGGGTGTGAAGCTTTGTATTCAGGGAAAACAAAAACTCTATGCTTTACAGAAATAGAGGATCTTAGTTAGCTAAGTGTAAACCTAATGAAGATATACAACTTTGGAGAAAAGAGGCAGGAAAATCATCTTTATTGATATAACCTTGCATTCCAAATATTACACCTTTTGCCACCTCCATGTGAATGGTGGCTGGGTGGCATTTGACAGAGGGCCTGATTTCTGTCCTCCTCCAGTAAGTTCTCCTTCAGTCTGGTTTTAGCGCCAAATCAACCCAAAGAAGTCAGATGAACAACGTAAAAAGAGTTTATTTAGAAGGGAAAAGGAAAAAAAGTGCTAAAGGATTAAAAGGAAAGAGGAAGGATGAAGAATAGGAGAAGGGAGGAGAAACCTCAAAACACAGGAACAAAATGGAACCTTGACTCCCAAGAGAACACAGACATTTCAATACAACTCCTTGACAGAAAATAGCAAATAACTATACTCCAGGCAATGGGTCTTCCAAGAACAGAGGTTCAGCAGAGTTGCTCAGGAGGAAAACCTCTGGTCAGTTCCCAACTCAGAAGGATACAATATGCCATCCCTGGCGCCTGATTTTTAACCCCTATCCTGTTAAGAGGGTGACATCCAGCAGCCAGCTCTAGAATGGTCTGTCATCTCCAGAGACATCTCTTGCCAGGGCTGTATCCCAGCTGCAGGCCATCACACACCAAAAGATTAAAGCAGAAAAGCTGAGTCAGTTGTCTGTGGGACAGACCTTCATCCCCTCTCTTTAATAAGCTCTGGGAGTAAATCACCCAGCCTCCCACCTCTCTCACCACTAGGACCTAATCAACAGAAGAAAAGCTGGTCAGCTCTGTGAACCCTTAAGTGTCTCTCCCCAGACTTTCTTCACACTGTAGGTCCTGATTGCTGAGAAAAAAAGCTGCTGGGGATAAAACAGAGACAGGTTTTGTATTCCAGCTTCTGTCTGCAATTGTCAAAATATTTCCTGAGGGAAAGTGCTGGGGATTAGGTGATTCACTGCCAGACATCTTAGAGCTGATATGGATAGTAGAAAGCATTGTTTTGGCCCTATATCCGATTATCCTTCAGCCTCAAGGAAGGAGCTAGATACAAATGACAGATGTCTTCTCTTTTTTAGGAGAACATGGAATTGGTCTTTCTTAAAGTAGTGCTTAATTCCACTGATGTCTGAAATCTTCATTTTTGGAACAAATTACTTTTCAAAGCAAAATGAATAATATGGAGGTCCCATTGGAAGGAAAGTCTAAGGAAGCCCTAGCCTGAGGTGAGAGTGACTGTGATTCTCTTGCAGAGCTGCATGTTATACAGGAAGCAGCTGCTGCCACATCCTTTATCCTTTGCTGCCGTCTAGTGATAGCAGTTCCTCACGGACTCATAGAACTGATTTAGGCCATTCCTTCTTCAGAGCAGGAATCCAGTTTCCTTACTTGCACATGTTGCCCTTTCTGTGCTGTAGGCTTGGTGTCAGTGCCATAATGAGCAGGACAGAGAAAGAGCAGCAAGAAATTTCTTTGTTTTGGATTTTTTGTTGGGCCATACACAAAAAACAAAGGAGAGAAGTAGGAAAAAGGAATTGGAATAAAGAACAGTCCAGTAAAAGCTCCAAAGCTAAGGCAGAAAGAATGGGGGTAGAACATTCCAAGTGCAAGGTTAGTGCAAATGAGATCACATGCTACTCTGCCTTTACAAAAGGTTGTTCTGCCTTTACATCTAGTTTGGATGTCACACACAAAAATAGAGAAGACAAATGTCATAGTTAACCTTGTTCTTCTCGCCTTCCCAACTGGCAGGACTTTAAGTGGAAAAAAAAAATCTAAATTTGGTAAATGGCTTCTCAATCTTGTAGGAGCATCTCCTTAACTTTGACAGACGTTAATGTAATGCCTTTATGTCTAAATAGTGACTCCATAAGAAGTATTTGGCCTTGTCTTGCCCTAACATCTGCATTCACATCTCCACCTGTAATGCTACACTTAACAGTTCAGTTTGAATACCTTTGCTGATAGCAAAGGTATTCAGTATATCACATCTGAAATACTTGCTCTCCACTTCATAGCACCAAGACCAGTGGACTTAAGTATACAGAGATTTATTACCTCAAGATGTGGTGATGGCCACCAACTAAGGCAATGTTTAAAAACAATTTGACAAAGCCAGGATGATATCAATCCCAATGAATCATGATGGCTATAGACTACCTGCAGGATGGACACGAACAATACAGAGAGGGGCTATTGCACTCATGCCCTGTTTTTGGGTTTCCCAGAAGCTTCTGGCTGGCCACTGTCAGAACCAGGATGTTTCACTGATCCAGCTGGGCTCTTCCTCTTTTCTTAAACACTGTAAAGCACCATGCACAAGCCAAGTGCTAACAAATTACCATTGATTTTCATTATTCACATTTAGGAAAATCCTGCTAGGCCATATAATAATTTAAGAAAGCACCAAGTAAACCAATAGCCAGAGCCAATAGACTCACCAGCAGCAAAAAAGTATGATCTGGTTCCATCTTGTCTTACATAGAAGTTTTCTCCAAGCTTGCTAGCAGACTTAAACCTCAACATTGCATGATCGTAGAGACCATAATCTCTGAACAGCACACATTTACCTGGCTTTAGCACCTGACAGACAAAAATGTGACACAGCAGTGAACTGGGAATTATGAAATAGAAATATAGGGTAACGTAATAAAAATGGAACATTTCATGTCACTAAGGTTCAGTTGTTTCAGATATCATTTTACAATAAATCAATTTCACTAGTCATTTTACTTCTAGGATTATAAGTTTCTTTACAATAGCAGCCTTTGAATTCTGTTTTCATAATTCTTACCTCTACATCAGCGTGTTCAAACATTTTTTATTATTCCTTATTAACCATATTTGTACTGTTATTTAAGACATGTTTACTTGCCTTATAAATATT
>NW_025335269.1:19039443-19077579 GCF_004798865.1 Varanus komodoensis | reverse complement strand
AAGAAATTGGAATCAGTGAAAATAATCACTCCACCATCTTTTTCTAGTAAACCATGCTGCCTGAGGATGCTGGAAGTTGTAGTTCAACACATATGAAAGGCACCAGCTTAGGGTTTAATCACTGACCATATAACCAAATATAAGGCTGAAATGAGTTAGTGGATGGTTGTTTCAGGCAATGCAAAAGTGTGTGTATGAAGTGAGAAAAGTAGAATATTATATCTGAAATACCAGTGGGTTTGATGCAGTCTTGTCCTGCTTAGAGCAGAACAACAAATCAGTGGGATTTAAGTTACCCTTGACTAGCAAATCCCATATATTTCAAAGGATTTCGATCCAGCCCAATGTAATTTGAATAATTTCTTGGTATAATTTTTGTTTTTCCCCTTTTCATCCTCTACTTTATCAAGCACTTTATTTAAAATAAGCAAGTCAAGTTTCTTAAAATTTAAAACATTTCTGCACTGGTTTCTTGTGAGAAAGAGACAAATAGCTCACCAACCTTTACATATTCCACAGCTCGAGGAGAGAAATCACAGGCATATGCAAAGATATTCAGATCTTCTTCTAAAAGTGGAAATAAACAGTTCCCAACACCACAGCCTGCTTCCAAAATTGTCAGTTTCTGATCTTCAAACTATGTGGTAGAGAAACAATCACATTTGTTACATCCTTCAAAGCAAAACAAATCTTCAGATGCAAAATAGCAACAGCATTTTTAGAATCAAAGTCCATCGTTATTCATATTTCAGTGTTAACAGTAGGCAAGCATTCAAAGAACAAAAAAAAAAGTCCACCCGCTGTGTTTTTGCACCATCAGATACATATCATTAGTGCAATCTTCAGTACGCAACAGATGCAGGTAAATTAGCATCAGGCATGCTAGAGTTCCTTGATATTAAAATGCCAGGCAAAAAATTGAACCAGATTTGTACTTCATATGAAAAATGTAGTGTTAAGGTACAAAAATTACCTTAAAAAGAGGCAAAAATTACCTTGCCAAAAAAAAGGCAAAAACTGGCTGGGGGTTGTATGACTTTTTTCTCTCTAAATATGCATATCTGTTGTGTTTTTAACTGTTTTGATGGACCTATTTTTATGTTATGTTTTAAGATTCTGACTTCAATCTGTCTTTTATCATTGTTTGCCATCTTCTTGGAAATAAATTGATTAAAATCAACAGTTATAGCCTCTTCTTTTAAACAACATAAGCTGGCATATATGGGGTTCACACTGACCTCTTTCCAAAAACTAATCAGATTAATTTTAACCTCACAATCAAGTACTCCCAAGACCAATCACCATTCTATCTTGAAAGCAACTTATTTTCCTGTCACAACTGCAGCACTGTTTCAGTGTAATACTGACTTATCCTGCAAATGCTGTAGGAATATTTTTATGTAGCCTAGTAGAAATGATACCATAAGAGTACTACATTTCTAGCTTTGAGTCAAGCATATTCATGCTACCTGATTTTGCTTCAATAAAACACCCATCTTCTTCCACATAGCACCCTCCAGATGCATTGGACTCCAAGACCTACCAACTCTAGCCAGCATGCACCCAGGCTGTGCTGACTGGGAGTGATTGGACTTGTAGTCCAGCCCAACTGGAAGGATACCTGTTGGTGAAGACTCAAATACATCATAATCATCTGAATTGCTGCATCTTTCTATGGTACTGAATGAAGCAAGGGTTATGATGTGCAACTCCCACAGAAAGTTAATGCTTTTTTATGAGCATAGGACTTCTGTGTATCAAGCAAATGAAGACATAATCAAATATTTTAACAGCTGCCACATCAAGCAGCATCATGGGAGCTATGTCTAGCTTGAAGCCAATCACTTCTGTGTATATTTTCAGGCTAGATTACATCTGCCTTGTAAAGATTAGTATGGTCTTCCAGCTCAAAAATATTTCTGCAACACCTCTAAGTTGCCCCCTGCTGCCATAACAAATGTGCAACTTACTTCACGGCAAGTTTTTAACTCTTCAAATTCCCTTGTTGTCCAGTGTCTGTCCTTGAAAAAGTTGATGCTGTTTCTTTTGTAAAATAGATCCCAGTTCTTTTGTGCCTCTTTCTCAAGTTTTGCTTGCTTGAAATCAGATACTGAGATCTGATCTTCAGCCAATTTTTTGGCTTCTTGAGGACTTAGTATTCTTGCCTTGTGTCCTATATTTTGAAATGGTGCATCTTCACAAGTAGAGATGATGACATCATGCTGAGCAACAGATGATTCACCTTGCAGAGGCCTGGATTCATTCATCTTAAGAATACTGCAGATTCAGAGTTGTTTGATTCTTAATTATCATAATTGCCTCCACTTATCAAGAACTAGACTGAAGAGGAAACAAAAGAAAGTGTCAGCATGTTGCATTCCTCTTTGAGTGTGCAACAAATAAAGAGCTCTTTGCAAAGAATAATTTCTTTTTAATGCCACCTCTAAGGTCACCTTGGGTTGGGGTGGGGGTCGACAACACTTGAATAGAACTTCAGACAAAAGAACATGCTCTGAGAACACTGCCAAACTGTTACTGGACTGAAACCTGTTAACACCTAGGGGAAACCCCGGGTGGATCCCAGACCCAAAGCCAAACAGAGCCTGAGACGAGACTTAGAGCTAATTGCAGTTTTATTCTGGTGCACTATAGAATAAACGGAAACAAAGGGGAGATGCCTCCCAAATCAGAGTCTCCAAAGAGGTACAGAGAGCATACATTATATACCCTATGTCATAACATGTTGTCCGGATACAAAGTAAATTCATTTCCCTATTACTCTTTGTTCTATTAGTTTACAGAAAACTCTTTATTTATCCAGAGACTCCCCTTTCTAATGTGTCTGTTGATTATCTCTGAATTATTCACATCCGCTCTATGTTTCTCACCTATTAGTAATTTATAATGCAATTTGTTACTTTTATTGAGGCTTCACCTGGATTCCAACCGGTCCCAGGCTCCAAAGATACTTCTCATTTACCCTCTTTGACATCCAGTCATTCTGTCCCAGGAGTTCACACAGGGTTCTCCATACCTCCCCACTCCCTCCTGGACAGGAAGTACAACAGGGCTGCAGATTTCAGGCTAAGTGGTTAGCCTAAGTGTTGTGAGAGAGTATGTTTCAGGTAACAAAAGTATAAGAAGAAACAAAGGTATTAGCACATCTCCAGAATGGATTGGCAGACAGCAACCTTTCCTCACTTGATGCCTTCCAAAAGTATTGGACTAGCACTTTCATCATCTCCAACCACCATGACCATGCTTGCTGGAGTTGATGGAACACTAAGCAAATCTACAGGACACTAGGCTGAAGAATGCTGATATAGTATTTTAAGCTTAATCCATGCCATAGACATATAGACTCAATCCTGGTTCAAACAGCAGACAAGCCACAATGATGTTCTGCAAACATAACATCACCCAGGCTGTATTTTTCCCCCATACAGCCCATGGGCTGTTCTAGGGTTGTTGGCACCCATGGTAGGTGACACCCAACAGTGAACCCCTTAATGATAATGGCAAATATTCCTTGCTGATCTTGAAAAGCAGCTGCCCCTGCTTTAGTAGCCCCAACAGCACTTGGGGCTACTATCAGAAGCTTTCCCCTGCCCCTGGAAGCATGAAACATCCATCCTTGCCAACAGCTCATAGGTATGCCTTTTAAGCCATGGGAAGGAGGAGAAGCTCTCTTCCTCTCCACCAGCAAGACAGCAAAGTAACTTCTCCTGGATCCATGAATTTGAAGACACCACAATTTCTTGCAGTCAAACTGCCTCAGAATAGCTAGTAGACATAGCTAATAAACATGCCTCTGATACTGGAGATAACATGCAGCCATCAGAACTAGTAGCATTGCCCTCCATGAATTTGTTGAATATCCTTTTAAAGCTGTCCAAATTGATGGCCATCACTATGTCTCATAGACATGAATTCGATAGTTTAACTGTGCAAAGAAGCCCTTCCTTTTCTCTGCCCTTAATCTCCCAGCATTTTGCTTCATTGGATGGCCTGGGGTTCTAGTATTATGAGAAAAGGAGAAAACTTTTCCCAGTGGATTTTCACCCAAGCTATTTATACATCTTTAAAACTTCATTTCTGTGGGAGGGGACCAACTCAGTGGCAGAGTACCTATTTTGTATACAGCATATTTCCCGACCAGCAGCCCCAGGTAGGGCTGGGAAAAACCATGGTCTGAAACCCAGTTAGCCCGTAAATCGGGGATTTGCGAGGGGAGGTTTGCCCAACAGATGCTGCTGCACCATCATTCCTCATTACTGGCTAAACCGACTAGGGTTGCTGGGAATTGCAGTCCGACAAGTCTGGAAGGCCACATGCCCCGGACGTGATATGCCCATGGTGCCAGACGGGCCTTTATGCCACGGACTGGTCACTGCTTCATAAAAAGGCGATCGTGGGGACGGAGAGAGAAAGATTTGTGGGTGGGGGTGGGGGGGTTATTCTCTCAGTAGCCGAGAACATGACTGGGAAACTAAATGTCCCAATCGCTCATTGTCCTGCCCAGGGATTCTCATGGGGCAAAAAAGAAAGGGCAAATGCCATTATCAATATGAACCGAAGCGCCTCCAACCCCCAGAAGCCTCTGCCAGCGTGGCCAAGAGTCAAATATGCCGGAAATTGTAGTCCAAAAGCCTGGCGAGCTACTTTCTTCCCAGCCCTGATATAATGGGGCCGTCAAAGTTGCCGTTTTCACCTCCTTGTTGCCCGGTGCCAGCCACCACCTACCAGCTCCCGGCCCTCGAGGCCTTCTGGTCATGTTCAGAAATAGCATTGTTCGTCTGCGGCGCCCTCATTCCCCGCTCCTCCGCACTTTTCGCTTCTCCTTCAGAGGGTTCCTCGGTCTTTCAGGCGCCACGAGCAGGGCCTCCAATGCCAACTGGCCCTCGCGGCCGGCTCCCCTTTCTGCCCCGGCGCGGAGTGCTTTGCCGGATACACCGCCGTCGCTCCGAGCCCGGAAGAGGACGCGAGCGAAGAGGCGGCAGCTGCCGGTACAACGACTGTTGTTCGCGGTCGTAGCTGCCGCTGCCGCCGCCGCGCCGCCGCCGCCGCCGAAGCGATGAACGGCGCGGCGAACCCGCTGCTGGATAAAGAGGAGCACCCACTGCAGCTGGGCGAGAGCTTCGAGCGGCACCCCAAGTCCTCCTTCCACACCATCCGCTGTGAGTGGCCGGCAGAGGCGGCGCTTCGGGACTGGAGGGGGGGAACCAGAAAAGGCCCACTTAGGCCAAACCGGGCCTCACATTTCTTTTCGGGGCCCCCGGCCTGCTAACCTCTGTCGACTCCGAAATACCCCTGATGGAGTTCTGTGCCTCTCACGGCCAGGTTAGCATGTAAAGGGTTGTTAAAGCAAGTTTGTTTGGCAGTAAGCCCAGATGAACGTAGTGGTGAGGGTTACTTTCGAGTAAACGTCCCTAGGATGGCACTTGTCAAGTGGATGAGGATTACAAAACATCTTGTTTTCTCACTTCCCCCATTTGGTTTTCACTTTACTTTTTGCTTACTTTACTGGCCTAGCTATTCTGTGCCATGGACAGCAGCTCAACACCCCAAAATTTAGCAAGGGAAGTTTCCCATTACAAGGAGATGAGTGATAGGGAAAGTTTTACCTGCTAAATGTCTAGGTGTGTAAAGCTTCTGTTCAAAGCAGAAAAACAGGATTTCAAAAAATAAAGTAAAATAAAAAATGGCAACCCTACTCTTGAAGGTGGTGGGGACAGAAAGGGCTCTCCTTTTTCTCTGCTCACAGGGCTACTAGTGCCCAGAAGGTATCTTGTTTTGTGTCTGTGAAGCATCAGATGATTGATCAGTTCCTTTCTGCTTGTTGGGTCATGGAACTAAACATGTTCATTTTCTAAGTGCTACAGAGCAAACACCACCATGAGGGGCAATTTAAAAGTCAGCAACCCTTTCTGTACTTTATCCTGGGTCAGATTTTGATTGGGCAGATTCTGCATCCATGAAGTGACAGGTTAATCATTATCATTTTTCATAGCATAGGGAGTAGGCCAGGTGTCATTAACAGGAGCCTATTAGTCTTAAAAAAACAAACAAACCCATACCTGTGCTGTTAATGATATGCTGCAGATATCAACAGTTGATAATGTTTATTTTAGAATGTTAAAAAAATCAACTGTTTCTGTGTTAAAAGGCCCAGGACTAGGCCTGATCTACATTGCTTTTGTAACTTGGTAACCCCATATGGAATTGTTAAAAGGACAGAACTGGGGTAGGGGTAGTAGCCTTGCTCTTTCATAGTGAGGAAAAAAACCTGGTAGCAGGTTCTCCCTGTTTGCAAAATAATAACAGCATAAGCTATTAACTGGGTGTCTATTAAAATAGCTAGTTTCTACTCAGCTGGGACAAACTGAGCTTGGTCCAGCTTTAGTCATAGTTGGAGTAGATCCAGTGGTATCAGAAACTTTAGATTTCAGTTGGTCTACCCGAAAGATAACTAAATTTGGATCTAACTCACTGTTTCTTGCCCAAAGCAATTAAATAGTGTTATTTCTTCTACTACTACTTCTTTTAACTTGTGATGGGTTTTTTTTTAGCACCATTGACCTGGACAAATTAAGTAGTGGAACGTTCCTAGCATATCAATGACTGATATGATGTACGGCTAAACAAAATGTTTGGTCTCCTATTTTATTATTTTATTGTACTGTTTTTTGGTTCATTACTTTCAAAATTAGAGGATTGTGCTTTTTTAAAAAGGGTGTAGAATCAAGAGGTACTTTGAAAGGGAATCTGTGGATCATAGCTAATGACACTCTCCCCCCATTCCATGGTTAAAAGGGCTTTTAATAGCACAAAAGATTCTGCTAGAGGAACTGTTTTCTTAAGCTTAGGCTATCACTTCCTATTTTGGTATCTACTCTAGTAAATTGCTCTCAAAGTTATATTGAAAAGTGATGCATAAGTCTTTTAAAATAAATAATAGTAAACCCCAAGCAGATATGTTACAAATAAATGACTATCAGGAATTGCTTAAAACTCAAAAGATACATTTAATACCAGTTGTTGTCTTCTCTAGATGACTTTAAACCAGCATCTATAGACACATCTTCTGAGGGAGAGCTTCAGGTTGGTAAAGGAGATGAAGTCACAATTACATTACCACATATTCCAGTAAGTTTACTATGTGTTAAAATGCTTATTCTATCCCTTTCCTGCATTTTGAATTATGCTTCTTATGATTTTTGTTCTGATGTTTTATCTGTGGTCAAGGAAAACACTGTAGACTTCATAAGATTTGTGAACAGTTTGTAAAAGCTGAGACTGATCTAATGGAAGATAACCCAGTTTACTTGTTCTGTATCTTGTACTATAGGGCCAAGGAGATATGTGTGTACATGAGTATGTGTGTGAGAAAGAGGAAGGGACAGAAAGAGAGATGGGTGTATAACTGCTTTAAGATGATATTCTTTGCTTCAGGCAACCCTTTCTATTGGATCTACAGCTGTGGGCCAACTCTTCAATAACCTACTATTATTTTACTAATAGATCAAATATATGTGTGCCTGAAATCCAAAATTGGAAATAATTTCTTGGACTGTATATCTCCATGCATTGAATTTAAGATAATGTACTTATTCTTACCTTTGGAAACATCCATTGGCATAGGATGTTAATGGATATCTTGATAGGATGTGGTTTGTTCAGGTGATAGTTTCACACGTAAGCTCAGCTAGAATTATATATTATCTCACTATCAGGTTATATGCTCATTTTTGTTATATACTATCTGCATTGCTTACCCCATCACAGAAGTTCAGTGTGAGAGTAACATTAAAGAGATTGAATATGCTCATGTTCTGTACATCTATAAAGGTGTTGAAGTGGGGTTCAATGATTAACTTAAATCCTATTGATTTCAGTGTACCTATTCTTTACAGTGGCTAGTTAAGATCAAACCCATAAACAAAAAATGATTGAAGCATAAAATAAATCTTGGCAATGAAAGACTGGATATGGCATTTTCATTAAGTTAGTCTTTCTTGGTTCATATGTACTTATTTAGATTTAAATGTAATCTGTACTTTTTGAACACCAGGGTTCTACTCCTCCAATGACTGTGTTCAAAGGAAATAAAAGGCCATACCAAAAGGACTGTGTACTTATTATCAATCATGATACTGGGGAATATGTGCTTGAAAAGCTAAGCAGCAGCATCCAAGTTAAGAAAACAAGGTAAACATGTAGAAAAATAGCACATGGTACAGACTTTCCTGGACTCAACTGTTTCAGACTGCAGGTAGCAGACTGTGGATAGAATCCAACTAATTTCCTTCTCCCTATAGGCCTTCATCCTAATTTCATTGCTGTGGGTCAACCTCCAAAAAGGATTTGGGGGAGCCTAAAAGAGAGAGTTGAAATTGCTGAAAGTCACATCACTTCCCATTCTGCTGATGGAGGCATTCTGTTGGCAGAGGGAGTTAGTTGAATTATTCCCCACATGTTTAAATCCTAGCCTATGTAAAACAAACAAACAAACAAACCTTCATGAACTTGAAATGCCAGCATGTTTGAGAGAAAACTAGGCTAAAACCTTTGTTCCTGGTTTGCTTGTTCAGCATATGTAGGAAGTTTTGACACATTGGGAAATGTTCAGATATGTCATCCTTCTCTCACAGTCTTAAGTGGTACAGTCTAAATAGGCTGTCATTTGTGCATATTTGAATTTGAACCATCCCATAGACAGGGTGGTTTTAAAAATTACATGAGGATGATCCATGCAATGGTAAAATTTAAAATCCTAGTGATTTCTTTGGGAGATTTGAGCAAGTGCTTAACTCTTATTTTATTAAATCAGTGAAATTTAGTGTTTAAATTTGTATTGATTGTATATTAGATTGTTGGGGAGTGTTATACAATTCTGACTGCAGGAATTAGGATTTTACAAAAACACATTGGAAAGGATCAAAGAAAATAAGGAAAAGAGAATAGCTTATTGTCTTGAATGTTATTTTATTTTTTTCAGAGCTGAAGGCAGCAGTAAAATCCAGGCTCGAATAGAGCAGCAATCTGCCAGAGCCTCGCAACCTCCTTCCACCCAGTTCAGAGCTCCTACAAAGCCAGCAACTGGTCCCAAAACCTCCCCACTGAAAGACAACCCATCACCAGAGCCACAGCTAGATGAAATTAAGAGAGGTATGAAAATCACAATGTCCTTGCATTGCTGGTTTGTAGTTTCATGTATTTATGGTATTTTTATACTGCCTACTAGCATAGTTCTCTTAGCAATTTATACAGGCTGGGATTGAATACAAGCATGTAATCAAAATAGCAGACATACATTAAAAACAACAACATAAACATATATTAACGAGAGAGAGAGAGAGAGAGAACAAAATTTGATTGCACCCTTAGTGATCAGAAGCCTCTGAACTCAGAGGTGTCAAGAATTCAGTGGCCAGTCCTGCAGTGGAGAAGAAGTGGAAGCAACCTTTATGTCCCTATTTGCCAACCCTGCAATTTTTTATAAAGGGCTTTTTAACCAACTAGTGAGAACTCTTTGGAGGGGGAGCAAAAGATGCTAGGGTGGCTTGGAATAACTCATTTCTTCCACTCTCCACCTACCTACTAGAATACCTTGTTTTCCCCCTTCAAGGTTGAGTGTGTGACATTGGAAAGGCAGCCAGTAATGTCCTTTTTTCTGCTGGCTGTGTGGGAGGGGGATCAAATCCCCAACCCTCCATTCTAAGGTCAAAATGCTGTTTCTGACCTGTCAGGGAGAAATCCTACCTATCCTAATAGTCCCTGGGACACTTGCCCAAGGGGCATAGGATATTTCAGATGTTCTTCAACCTGGGAGCTGGGCATTGGAATTTAAGCTCTCTTTCCTGTAATGGAAAGAACATCACCAGTTGCTCTCCATGGTTAGAAAAGTAACCTCAAAGAAGGGTAAAGGGGACATTCTGATGGGCAGGAGAGAGGTTGAAGAGGCTGGAATATGAGTTGGGGATCCTAATGCCTCCCCAGCTTCCTTCCTTGCCCTTCCAAAGTGCCCCAGTTAGATGGGTAAAAAAGGCTATCTAAAAAAAATGCAGGGCAGGAGGGAAAAGAAACAAAGGTTGTTTCTGCCACTCCATAGGTCAACAATAAGCCTCCAGTTTTGTGAGCTTACAGGCATTGCAGTAGGACTGCACTTAGTTGAAAATGCATAGAAACTTAAGAACTTTCAAAGGATTATGTATTATTTCTTACCCAGCAATCCTGATTTATTCATTCCTTGAGTTTTGTATTGGAAAGAATTATGGGATAATGTTAGTTTGTCAATAATAATAATAATAACAATAATAAAGTGACAGCATTCATATTATACCTTTTCTCTGCCATTCCTATTCAGCTGAAAACAAGAAGTCAGACTTGTATATCATAGGATCTATTACTGTTTTGCTGACTTCTTTAGCAATAATTCATTCCTGTGATGGTTCTAAATATCCCTTCACCGTATTTTTGCCCCCGCTCCCTCCCCTGGAAGAAGCACTTCTGAATGCTGGTATTGGCTCTGTACCAGTATTGTTACTATCTATTAATGTCAGTCAATTCATTCATTCTTTTATCAACCAGTTAATCAGCTTTTTAGCAACATGTTGGACATGGCTTTCAGTCGAAAAGGAGAAAACTATCCAAATTGTAGTAGCTTTGAGCCTTATATTTTAGAAACCTGTGAGATTAGAAAATACTGGCAGCAGATAGATTAAAATATGTTGACAAATATTTTTAAACATAAGGTATCCAAGGCAATTTACAAAGCAGCTGTACAATAATTTAATTAATGCTGACACTAAGTTCCATTTGATTCTGTGAGTTTACTTTTGAGTAGATACATATCAGATTGCACTGTTAAGTATCCTTAACACAAGATAAACAAATGTATAACTGCAGTTTAGCTGAGACAAAAGAAAATCCATCAGTGAGAGCCAGTGTGGTGTAGTGGTTAAGAGCATAGGACTGGGACTCAAACGATCTGGGTTCTAGTCCCCGCTCAGCCATGGAGCCAGCTGGGTGACTTTGAGCCAGTCACAGACCCTCAGCCCAACCTATCTCACAGGGTTGTTGTTATGGGGATAAGATGGAGGAGGAGATGTAAGCTGCCTTGAACCCTTTGTAGGAAAAAGGCAGGATATAAATCGAAAATAATAAATAAATGTTAGCCTTTGTGTCCATGAATTAAGATTCCAATAAACCTTGTTGATAATTAGTAAACACAAACTATTACTAAGTATGAAATTCTTTTGATTCTTTGTCTTGTGTTTTGTTATTTGTTATATACTAATTCTAAAAAGATGATAGGTTTTCATTTTTTATATAGGAGTGTCCTTTAAGGAAAGGACATTTTTGCCAAAAGTTTAAAAGTTATTGCAGCATTAGATATTGCTAAATTAGAAAATATCTCTTAAAATGTAAATGCTTGGTGTAGAAAACTCTCAATGAAATGCCTACGAAGTAAGAGCCTTTCCAAATAGAACTGTATAAAGAGAACAATGCTTACCACTATTGTCAAAGAATGCATATATGGTGGAATTTTTAAAATGAAAATGGCTAATTTCTTACATAGCTTTTCACCCCAAATGTCTATAGCTGGACTTTCTATTTTGCATACTCTTCCATCTCCTACTATGCATATCTAGCTCCCACAAAAAGCTGCATTTATAAGAAGACTGATGGTCCAGTCTTAGTAACATTTAAATCCCCAGAGCATTTCAGTTGAATTGATTTTTACAAAAATCAAGCTGTTAGTAAGCTTGTTGAAGTGCTCAAAGTAAAACAAAATCTGGAACTGAAGTAGATAGGAGGTATTCAATAATCATGTTCTAGAGTTCCTCAGGAATAGTCAGTATGTCAAAATCTGCAGGTACATACACTGAGCTATGTGGCATAGTAACAGAGCTAGGAAAGCAGATATACAGAAGACAGATTTGATTAAGGAATCGCCTTAGTATGGAATCCTAGAACTGTGGGCTGAAAGAGACCTTCCCTGGTCCATCTTTTTGCATTGAAGAACTACAGTGCATAATATATTTGTAGCTCAATGGATAGTCAGCCTGTCATGACCTGTTAAATCATGCATCACTTTATTGACCACCTTGCTAACCTCTTCTTATTCTAGAGCTAAGAGCTGAAGTTGAAATTATTGAGCAGATGAGTAGTAGTAGCGATAGCAGCTCGTCTGATTCAGAGAGCTCTTCGGGGAGTGATGATGAAAGTTCTAGCAGTGATGGTAATGAAGCTGCAAACCCTTCCCCTTCTCAGCAGTACAACAACAAGAACTCTATTGCCAATGGCACCAGCAGACAACAAGGAAGCAATCAACTCATGACCACACTTAGTAAGTTCAGTTTCTTCTGCATGTGCCTGTCAGATGGCATAGATTTTCTAAGTCAGCCTTTCCCAATCTGATACTCTTCAGATGTTTTGGACTTCTACTTCCATTGGCCCTAGCTAGCATGGTCAACAAATAGGAAAGCTGGAAGTTGTACTATAAAACACTTGGAGAGCACTGAATTGGGGAAGGGTAATCTTAAGCACACAGTGCGCACTAACATGTAACTGAAACCCAACATCAATTTGCAAAATGAAAAGTAGCTTAGAGAGTAGTGCAGAGATGTGGGATAGTAATGGTGCTCAGCATTTCCCCATTCATTGTCTTTCTAAATGTCTCTCTTTTAAAGTTGTTTTAATTTTTAACACTGATAGCAGCTATAGTTCATGTATTTCTGTTTCCTGCCTACTTAGCCATAACTAGTGTAGATGATTCAGTAAATTGGAGGGTCATTGTTTGAAATGAAAATGCTTCTGTAGGCTTTCCTCACCTATGTTGTAAAGAGGCTTATTCAAAAATCTCCTAATAACCCATAATGCTGGAGAAATAGAAATATCAATCCACATTTCATCTTTTTCCAGTATCTCCTGCCTTTTCAGCATGAGCAAATACTTCATAATTGCTAGCAATTAAGCTAAATTTGATGGTCTTTTCCTGCACATAGTGATTTGCATTATGGGTCTAGCTACTTAGAGAAGCACAAAACAGGTTCAGTACAAGTTTTTCCAGCTCCAAGTGAAGCTTGAGAGTGCAGCTAGTTTGTGCTGCTGTTCTGTCAGCTACAAGATTGAAAGGATTATGCCTTTTCTTTTTTCCTTTTTTCAAAGTCAGATCCAAATTTAACATGAGTCCATTAGTCAAGAAGACTTTGTGCAATTACTTTGCTGGAGAGACAGATGACTGCCACTTCTAGGCTTCTGCTGAATCCTAAGCTGAAGAATATTGGGCAAAGGAACTGCTAGAGCTGTAGTCCCAGATGTAATTTACTGGAACCAAGTCCTATTAAAAGAAACAAATTTACAGTCTAGGAATAGTGTGTTCCAAAATTGCTCTCCATTTTTCTTCTTAGCCTGTTTGAGGTCAAATAAAGCAATTCTTCAATGTAAAAACACAGTCAGAAAATAATTTCAACTTTTTGCTTTAAAAAAAACCCAGGAAATGACTTGCAACTGAGTGAATCTGGGAGTGACAGCGATGATTAGAATGAAGTTTCTCTGCTAGTTTTCCATTGCAAATGTGTGAAGATGCAGATTATGGAGCAGTAAGAACTATGCCGGTGCGGAATCTGTCTCAAAAACACAGCTGTACAAGTGCTACTTTAAAATGTGACCTATGGATGGAAAGCAACATCACATGTTCCTGAAGCAAGACTTATACTTACTGTGTGTATAAATTATGTGTGATGTGTATATTCTTTTGAAGTTTATAAATAGATGTGAACATACCAATCTAATACAGTAATCTGCATTCTTTTGTGCTGATACTTCATAAAGCATAAAGAATGATGATCTTGGTGCACTCTAATATGATTCTTGCTCTTAGGAAAGGCCCAGAAGACCTGGCAATTTAAAGCAAGTTATCTGTAGAGTAGGTGCAATCTAGGTTTACAGTTTTAAAAGCAACATAGGATATGGAGTATAAGTTTTAAAGGAAGTATTATGCTGAGATGCACAACTGCTGCTGGGATGGTTAAGCTTAAGGAAGGTTTATGAATTGTGCTCTTGTGCCTGATGACCTGTAGTGTGTAAGAGTTGCCTGCAGGCAAGTAAAAGTTTTGTAAATTGGAAGAGAGCTGGCTTTCCTTTTCTTTCTTTCAGGGTGCCTGTGTGTCACAAATGACTGATGAAGGTGTGTGTGGGCAGATAGGCTAGTAGCGCTTGTAATAATTAATGAGATTTGTGGACTTAAGAATTCTGTAACGCTTTACTGATGTCTTTACAGTTGCTGAAGGTTCACAAGATGACAAATGTTTTATTCAAATAAAAGACATAAAATGCCTTTTATTATTCCATGCGAGAAATCTCTGCAAAAGCAAAAAACAATGTAGACATCTTCTATAATCAGCAGAAACTTTTAACAAACAAGGGTGCAAAGATCCAGGTTCCCGGTGCTTAATGACTGGTGCTTGTGTTGCTGTAGAGGCCAAAAGTAGCATTCACCCCTGGTCTGGTTTTGCAAAAGATTTTGTTCCTGGGGTCCAAGTCCATGAATAACTAAAAGTATTTTCAAGTTTATACAGAAAATTGAAGAAGACTCTTCCTGTGCTATTTAATATGTGTATTTTGAAGGTCTGTCTATCTTAACATTTCATGGACAAGTATGCCTACATCTTGGTAGGGAATATAGAGAGAGATAGGGAATGCTCATGGCTTATAAAATCCAAATTACTTTTCTAGGTTAAGTGGATCTAATTTGCTGCATCTGTGTACAGGTTTATATATCATTATACAAAAATATTTTTAATTACTGATTTGTAAAATTATGGGTGAAATCCAGTTAATGCAATCTGCTTGTGCAGTGCTAGATTTTACCCAATGTTTTGTAAAACACGAATGTAAATGAGAAAGTTGGTAGCTTGCAATCAACCATCTTAGGGAAGTGTGGAGTTTCTACCAATCTCATATCTCAATTAAATATTATCAAGATGGGTTTAGTGTTCATAAGACCTTTTGAATGGATTGACTGTAAGATGTGTGTCTTAATACATTTGGTTTATTTTTCTCTTGGTCAGCAGTTTGAGTAAGAAAAAGTGATGTTCACTGTTGTTGGAGTAAAGGTGCCTTAATATTTTAGAGCTCTGTCATGTTGCATCACAGTGGATGCAAAGCACAGGCTCAGGGCTAGAAATGCCCATGTAAAATGACAAGTCATCTGTGATTTTTAGGTGCTCACCTGACTGTACTTGGGGAACGCCATGGTGCAGCATAGGAGCCAGTATAAACAAGAGGGAGGACAGAGCCATATATGGGCTCTGGTGAGGGAATCAACAGACTGAAGTAGCAAGTGTGTGTAGGAGAGATTTTAAGAAGCAAGTCAAGCGGAGCTGGATAACTTTGTCCCTCTTTCCTGAGGAAGAAAATGGCTGCAGCCATTGTTGCAGCTAAAACTGGGGACAGGCATGTGTTGTAAGTCAGTCTGTCTCTCAGATTTGATGCAAAGTTTAGGAAGAGTGATACTTGGTTGTTGAATGCTACAACTCTATTCAATAAGCTAAAGATGAGCATGATGAATTGTGTGCTTGGTTTTTCATTGTATTTGAGAGAAGAGACCTGCAAGTCATCCATATAATTTTAGTATAATTTTTAGTATGTTTCAATTGTGAAGGCTGCTTAGGGAAAACAGACAGGGCTGCATGTATTCCATGACTGTGCTCAAATTTAGACTCAGATATTTAGCACCTGAAAGAATCTTGGATTGTAACTCAATTTTTAGCTCTTTTGGCTGAAAAAAAACCTGTGTTACAAACAAACCAAAATCAGCTGCTGCTTGATGAAATCTGAGAGGGGGTACAGAATAGGTTTTTTTAAGAAGACAAGGATTTCGTGTACAAGAAGACATATAGATTAGACTAAATAAGTAAATATAGTCATATAGTTAAGGCTGCAATCCTGTGCTTGCTTTCTTGAAAATAAAGTAAACATAACTGAACTTAATGGACTTACTTCTGAGTAAGCCCTACTTCTGTATAGGTTGTGGTACACGGCACAGAATTTGGTTTATCTTGTAATGGTGCATATATACTAACCTGAAGTATTTAAAACAGGTTTACTTCAAAAGCTGGAGAAAGACAGATGCTTCCAAAGTTTGAATGACCCATGCTTTTTGCACAGGAGCTATTGTGGCTTATGAAAAAGCATTATCTTCCAGTACATGTTCCCTAACTGAGTTCAGAGGCAAGACAATTGAAACAACTGCTAACTATTTCAGTGTTGGAGGGAAAAAACATAGGAATGAGGCAGAATTCAGATGTGTAATATACTATTTTTGATGCAACTGTGCCTCAAATGTATCTCCATCATTAATCTAGACATATGTATGTTTACATTTATGTAAATATATGCAACTTGTACAATTTGTAGGTTTTTCTTTTTAAACTTTTATTTAAATAAAAATGACCTTGAACAACACAACATGTGTACTTATTTCTAATGGAAGTTTTTCTTTATCATACTAAAACTGGGGCTCACCCATTGAAATTGATTGACATTTAATTCATGACAGACAATAGGAGGTACACAACATTAACTTAGCAGCAGATCAGTTATCCCACAAAAGATTATTAAAAGTGGGGCTGTACATACACACCAAGTGCTTCCAATTTTCAGTTGATTCTATAATTCTTTTTCCAGTTTGTCCTGTCTGTTCCACTTGTCACCACCCTGTTTCTTCACCTGTGCACACACAAAGACACTTCAGTTCCTTTTAGCTACCATGTATCATTTTCCCAAAGGTCTGATATATCCCAGCCATTAGTTCCCATTAATACTACTAGGAGCTATTTAAAACAAAGATCCTTAAAAGAATGAAAAGGTCAGATGTAACACCATTTCTTTATTACATGACTATCTCACCTTTCTGCAACACGGTCCTCAAGGTAGCTAACATCATACACATTAGAAGTATTACAGAGTATAAATTAGAATGAAAACTGATTTTTTTAAAGTGTGTAAATGCAATAAAATGAGTGGCTCTTCAGATGTTGAACTACAGTTCCCATTGTCCCTGCCATACTAATTGGGGTACAGATGGGAGTTGGAATCTAAAGAGTTTCCTCTGCCTTTGCAATAAAACAGTGAAATAATGTCTAGTAAATAAAGTGGTAGAATGAAATAGCAGTTAAATAAAGGAGGGGAAGAAAAAGGTTTTTACTCATTCCTAGAAAGGCATTGGACTTTCACAGTCTTGTGGCAGCCACCAAAAAGACCCATTTCAAGTTCCCATCAAATGCATTTCGGCCTCCTCTCTCTCCAGAGATATGCTGGATCAGACCAAAGACCAGCATCCTGTTTCCACCGTGGCCAGCCAGATGCCTTTGGGAAGCCAACTGAACACAAGGGCAATAGCATCCTTCCACTTCTTAGCCAATTGTATGCATTTTAAATATGTATTGTACCTGGCCATCATGACCAGTAGCTGTTAAGTAGGCTTGTCCTCCATAAATCTGATTCCCTTTTAAATCCAGCCAACCTAGATTCCATCACCACATCCTGTAGTAATCAATTCCATCGTTTATCTATGACTGTTTTCAAGGGGTGCTTACAATTACATTTAAAAACAACCCATGTTAATGAAACAAGACAGAGGCAGTAAATAGAATAGAAACAGCAAGGTAGCAAGAATGAATGAAAGGCTCTCTTGCTTTAAAAATTGGGGGCCTCTATACCTTCCTAGGGCAAACATGGGATTTCAACAAAATAGGCCTGCCCCATTGCATGTAGCTGGAAAACTGCCTCTTGTATGGGAATGTGTCAATGAAGGTGTTGTATGGGAAGGTGTTGCTGGACCTTCCACCCTTGCACACAGTCATCCCAAAACACTGCCGCCTGAGACGAAGGTCATAGTGCCCCTTGCCTGCTTCCCCTTGTACCATGCATAAGAAGCTGACCAGACTGATAGCCAAATGTTACTCTAGTAGTGGCAAAAGACAGTGTCACCCACAGCAAATGAGGGCAGCAGATGAGCTTTGGCTGTGTTGAGTAGACTGTACTTCACAGCCCTATCCTCTTAGCACATTGCTGCCCAAGCTCCTCCCAGGCCCAGCATCTGGTACCTGAGACAGCCACCTGCCTCTGCCTAGAGGTAGGGCCTGGCACTTCCTAAAACCTGGTGGTCCGTTTACACTTTATAATACAAAGATTATGCATTTGAGCTGAAGTTGCTCCTGAAAAGCTGAGCTCCTTTGCATCTCAAGAAAGAGGATGGGAATGTATATTTTTTGCAAGTACTTTGCATGAATGACAATAGAAAGCTATGTGCATATTTTATACATAAATGACCATAGAAAGCTATGTGCATATTTTATACATAAATGACCATAGAAAGCTATGTGCATATTTTATACACAATGCATTACTAATTCTGACATTATGCAGTCATGCATTTAGAGCTATTAGGAAAATGAGTTTTGCATTAGGGAAAAAGCCCACCTGAAAAATAAATATAATCTGTAAATAAACTCTATATATGAAGGGGTGGAGAAATTAGGTTGGATGCGAATTTACTTTGTTTAAACTACTGAACAGGGAGGCTCACAGGTTACCTGGCCACAGTCTTTTATTCCTCAGTAAGATTTATTGTATTTTATTTACATGGTTCTAAACATGCATCTTGATCAGCACATGCCAATATTGTGCCAATTTGTGCTCACTTTTTTTCTTCTTTTTTGGTAATGTATTTCCTCTTTTTGGTGAGTGGCTTCCTTACATTGGAAGGCTTTTGCCACCTGAGGTGGCTGACTCATTCTGTGTAAAACCTGCCTTGAAATAAAAAGCTCCTTGCAATTGAAGTGCTGAATTAACCAAAGGCAGGTTAAACTACTTTGCATTTAAGAGCATTCAGTCAGTAGTCTAGCATTTTGTTCCCACAGTTGCCAATCACTTGGAGTCCTCTTCAAGTGCCAAACCAGACATGCTGTTATGAATACATTTAGTAATTCCGTGATGTTAAACAAAGAAACAGCAATGGTGGCAGTGGAGAGTCCACATATAGGTGTCCATTCTGAATATTCATGCTGCAACCATAGCATGTCCTGTCACGCAAATCCAGTAAGGGTTTCACTGGCATAGGTTAAAACCCTAAAACAGCCCATGGCTTCTGGATGATTTGTTAACCTTGGCAACAACCCACCCTGGCTGGGTTCACATGACATGACAAGCTGCTGTTGGGGTTTGAATAGTCAGGTCACCAGGCGTATGCTGTAACCATTGTGGGCTGTTGTGATCCTGCAAATAGGGTTGGTGAGTCTAGCAGGAACCCTGATTTGTACAAATCCGAGGTGTAAGCTGTCCCTGGGTGCAGACCTCTAGTGGCCTGTGCTGGAAAAAACCAACAATATCACCAGCTGGCACAAGAACTAGAAGTTTCCACAAGCTCTACTGACCTCCCCTCATTTGCCTCCCTACTTTGATGTTGCTTGAAACAGGCCATTGCAATAATATGGTTGTTGTGTTTAAGAACATTAGGAAAAACCTGAAATGTCTGGAACTAATTAGGAACCGTGTATTTGTAATAAAATTTTGTTTTTTCTTTGCAGCGGAAATCAACGGCATTTTGAACAGCACCAAACTATCAAAGACTAATAAAGCAAGCTTGTGTTTTTGCAGAATGTTATACGCATTTGATAATGCCCAATTTGAAGAAAAAATATGTACATGCTTTATTTATAGAGAAAAAACGGTTTAGTAAGCCCCCTGCCACTTTTCAAGAGGTCCGTGGCAAAAACAGTGGAGCATTGCTAAACTGGTAAAACTCCTTTTCCTGAAGCAGGCTATGTTAACCTGAAGCACACTGCCAACTTTGCTTGAAAATCGCCAAGGAAGGAAATTCCAGCACTACCAGCCAACGTTTCCAGAGTTGAACTGCTTTTAGGAATTCCCTCCCCCACCCTTTTACTTCCCACTGAGGTGTCCTGGCTGACCCTGTCTCAACTGAGAGTAGTGTGGTGGTTGAAAGCACACTGCACTCTGCCTCCTAAGGGGCTTCCCATCAACTGTAGAAGCAACTCAGCGCTAGAACAAATTGGAGAAGTGTCCTACTGTTCTGTGTGCCCTGTAATTAGAATTTGCAGTTTTTCTCTCTCAGACAACAATTTGTCAGGATCTTGGCCAGACAACACAGTGCACTGCACATTTTAACACATTATGTTGTAGAGAAGAGCTTGCATGCTTCCTTTGTTTCTAGCAGAATACCCTACCATATAAACCAATAAACACACTCCTTGCTGGAAAAAAGGCATATGCCTTGCACTTGAACCACAGCAATTTCAGTGTGTGAATGTGAAGCTGTGATCCAATACATTCTTGACTGAAAATAAATGCCTTTAACTCAGAAGGATGTACTATGCATAACAGTGGGCTGCCAACGCATTTTCTTTTATTTTTTGCGATATGGGAGAAACCAATGAATTGGGTTTGGGATTTTACGGTTCGGTTGCAGAAGGGCACGTGGAAATGTCTGGAAACTTGAACTGCATCAAGAATACTGCCCTACACTCTTCGTGGAAATGTGAGTTTCCAAGAAACTGATTGGTTTGAGTAGGATTCAGACTACTAAACATGGACTTGAGCTTTTCCCATGCACTGGGCCGCTCTTTAATTTTCGTTGGAATCGGAAAGGCCCAACTACAGCACAATTTGATGAAGCGGGTGTGTGTTTGTGTGCAGTGCAAAAATTGGCAGAGCGGTGTGGAATTTAGATGCTCGGTTTTATGATCGTTATTTTTTTTTCTTTCTAAAGGAGGCGAAAGCTTATGCCAAGATCCTGGGATTTTATTTCGTTATTTTCGTGCAGGCGTCGGCGGGGATTAAGGGGAGGGGGGGCTTTGCAGCAGGTGGATGCGGCTAGCGGGCTGAAGGGGGAAGCCTCGGGTTTGAGGAGAAGTGGGTGGATCTCCTAGAATCCAGTAGGATCCGGCAAAATCCAGCTTTTACCCACACCCACCGAGTGACCCCCCACACAAGACAACGCAGCCGCGCTGAGCCAATGTCAGGCGGTTGCTGAACAGGGAACGGCGGCGGCAGGAGGAGGGGGAGCAGAGTGTGAGCGCGCCTGCCTTGTGTACCCGGCATGTAAACAATACATGGAAGTCGCCTAGTAATGCTAAGGCGGGGAGCAGCCCAAGGTGCCACCGGGGCGCCTGGAGCATCCCCCAACTAACCCCTTCCTTCCCCCTCACCAGCAGGGCCGGCTGCCCAGTTTCCTAGAGGGAGATCGAGGGGAGAGGAATCGGATATAGTCTCACGTTGCGGAGGAGGCGGAGGGCAGCGGGAGGAGGCTGAAGGCAGCCGCCAGGGCAGAAGAGGATGGATTTCCAGCAGCTGGCTGACGTTGCGGATAAATGGTGCTCCAACACCCCCTTCGAGCTCATCGCCACCGAGGAGACGGAGAGGAGGATGGATTTCTACGCCGATCCAGGCGTTTCCTTTTACGTTCTCTGTCCTGACAACGGCTGCGGGGACAATTTTGTAAGTAAAGTGGCGCAGGCGGGGTGGGGGGTGGGGAGAGAACCTGCCGTCTGGGGCAGCGATCGGATGGGGACGAGTTCTCGCTTTCGGTTTATGCCGCTGTTGCTTTCCTTCAGACCAGTGGTGGAGAGATGGAGGAGAGCTCTCTGCTCCCCGCTTTCGGGGGTGGGATGGGATCCTTCTAGCCTTGGCCCTCTCAGCCCTTCCCCCTTGCAGCCCCTTTGCTCTGGCTTGCTTCCTTTGGTTTGGCCAGACTTCTTTCCCATAAAAAATACCTAGTTGGATTGTCACCTGCTGCCTGCTGGGCCGGGGGCGGGGATGAACCTGAAAGGTTAAATTGTCAACTGTGAGTTTGTTACATTCACCATGGCCACCCCAGCCATAATCATTTGCCTGCAACGGATTGATTTCCCCCACAACGCACCCTGCTTCGCCCACTCCAACCGCATCTGGAAGGAGTCTCCGGCTGCTTTGCCTGTTGTCTATCTGCAGGGCATCCTTTTACACTGGTGGGCACGCAAGTGGCCCTCACTTGAGCTCTGGGACATCTAGTAACAGAAGAGTGCCTCTGAGCTTATGCAGAGGGCCTTGTGGCATGTGACTGTAGCCATCGTTAGGATGAGGAGAATTTGGGTGGGAGGGTTTCCGTAGCAGATTAGCAGTGCATCCAGCTAAGCTTGAGGGCAGACAGGGTTTCATTAGGAAGCACCATCCATGGGGACTGGCCTGGACAACCTGTGACCCTCAATCCAGATGCAGCTGCCAGAGAACCCCTGTTAGGGCAGCCTCAGACAGGTGGTAAAACTGGGAGTTCATTGAATCCCATGTTCTGCATCATGGCCATGCTGGGTTGTCTGCTTCTTTGAGAGCCGTGGAGCTTCAGGGAGGAAAGTGATGCCTCAGGTTCTCTTTTGTTTTGTAAATGTTGAGCAGACGCCACCCTTCTCCCACCCTCTCCAGGAAACGCTAGGCCTTGCAGGAGAGGGATAGAGGATGCCTGTTGTTCTTGTCTTGTGTTTACCTGGGCGGGGGCAGTGAGTGGAGCGTGGGACCACCGCAGGCTTCCCTCTCCCATCCATGGTTTGCTACGTAAGGGATCTCATTGCAGGCCTGAGTTTCCAGAGGAAAGGCACAAGGACAGAGGGGGCGGGGATCACTTCCTACAACAGAGAGTAGAAGAAGCAAGTGTTTCAGTGGGGAGGGGGTATTGTAGGAGGGGAAGGGTGGAGGAGAATGCATAGCCTAATATCTCTACTGCCGGTTGCAATAATTTGCAAATAATTTCCAAAACTGCAAAATGGAGCCTGTTCTCTGTGACCACTGGTAGGTCGGCCTGAAGGGAAAAAATGCTGGGAAGTGGGATGAGCTGAGATCAAGTGCCCACAGGTAGAGGAAGGATATTCAGAGCCTCTCTCTAGAAGCTGCTTATCTCTCTGAAATGCAGGTGCCAAACCTTGGGGGGGCAGTGGAGTTTAAGCTTCCCCCCCTTCCCTCACCAGTTAGTTTTGCTAATAGCTTGTGCTTAAATGAATAGCTATCACCTCATCCCCCCTTTCCTGCATTGGAGGTGGGCTTTTCCGGCTGTCCCAGCAAATGGAGAATGTGTATGGATAAAATGGAGTCAGGCCCTTGTCCCCTTGTAGCAGCTTCCTTTCTGTGTTCCATTTAAGCACCCTCACGGGCTGGCCTAAAACAAATAGATTTTTTACCCTACTTGGCCTGGAAAATTAAGGCGCGTGGGGGGAAGGACTGCTTCCCCCACCCTTCTTGTGTCTTGGTCATAGAGTAACCTGGTAGGTGATGGCTTTTGCTGATGGTGGCGACAGCCATCCCTCGCCTACACATTCAAGTCCAATGAAATAGTTAAATGCCTCAGAATAGTTAGAGAAATAAATGCCTCTTACTTTCCAAATTGGATGACTTAGATGAGATAGAAACATGAAGTTAAAAATGGGCTTCTTGAACCTGAGTGGTCCTATAAGGTTTGAAAGTTGGATACATGTAGAGCACTGCAGACATACATTCTTGTATGAAGGGCCCACCGTTTGTCTTCAGGGTTGACCTTTCCCTGCCACCCCTACTGTGGCAATTTGAACAACAGCAGATTAAAAGAAGCACAATTGAAAAATTATTATTGTAAAGGTATTTATAGGGTATTTGTATTCACCCCATTGCCACAGGCCTGCTGTGGGCCACTACCTCAGTTTCACTGTAAAACTCTTGTTATATAAAGTGTACTACCATGTGAGGACTGCATTTGTGACCATGACCCAGAGGCCACGTAACACCTGGGACCCCAGCTGAAGCACAGATAAATCCTGCATTTTGTTCTGCTTCCGTTTTAGGTCATTAATTAGAATTATATTTCTCCTTTCCTTCAGGGAACCCAAGGCGGTATGTTTACGGTCCCCTTCTTGGCTGTATCCTCATAACAGGAAGCCAGTGTGGTGTACTAGTTAAGAGGATGGGACTGAGACTCCCGCAATCCGGGTTCTAGTCCCTACTCAGCCGCGGAGCTCACTGGCGCCAAAGAGTCTCAGCCCGCCTACCTGAAATGGTGGTTTTTGTAAAGATAAGGTTCAGAGGGTTGGAGAATAATGCAAGCTGCCTTGAGTTCCTTGAAAAGAAAAAAGGCAGGATATAACTATAATAAATAAATAAACAACCCAGTTAGGTTAGTTACACTGAGAGACAGTGTGTGGCCCAAGGTCACCTGCTGAGTTGCATGGTTTAGCAGGGATTTGAACCTGGATCTCCCCACTGGTTCTTATTATGCTCTTCAATTCCTGGTTGTCCTCTAAAGGGCTGATCTTGGATAATGAAGAAGCTGACATAATGAATACAAAGAATTTAGGAATCGGAGAACCAGTATGATATAATATTGCAGTGGTGCTGACAATTCCTATAACCTCTGGCCTTGTTGGCTGCCACTGTTGGGAGACTGAGTCCAACAACACCTGGGAAAATGGAGTCTGGCAATGTCTGGAGGGCAGCAGGCTCCCTGCCCTATATTGGAGAGAATGTGGGACCTGGGGTGGTAAGGGCCGGGGGGACATTGATTAGGAACATAGCAGTTACCTTATACTGGGCCAGACATTTGGTTCCCTGCCAATAATGTTTTCCACTGACTGGCAGATGCTCTTCAGGGTTTCTGGCAGAGTTTTTCCTGCCTTGCTTGTAGAAGTCATGGATCAAACTTCAGGACTTATATATGGAAATCAGACCCTTTTCCAAGAAGTTCACTTGGTGGCCTTGGGAGAGATATTATCATTCAGCCTCATTGTATCTCATAGAGTTGCAATGAGGAACAGGTGAATGATCTCAGATATGCGTTATGAGATAAATAATAGACTAAAGGGAGAAACTCTGTAAAATATAGTAGCAAATACAGAGTCTTTGCGAACAGTTCTTGTAACAATAAGAGTTTCATATGGTGCCAGGGAGGGGGGACATGAATAGAAGATTCCTCCCACATCTTTGGGCTTTGCTTTTTAGCGCAGATTGAGACCTTGCCAATTATCCTAGCCTAGTTTTTAGAACTAATTCCCAAAGAGATGAGGTACTCATGTGCATGTCTGTGGAATTAGGTAATTTTTTTCAAGTCCTGGATAGTATTCTCAATTATGTCAGGGCTTTTGCAGGGCAATAGCAGAAAGCAAGTACAAATGTTACTGCATTGATAATGGCATCATAATGTATAGTTCTATTTAATGGGCTGTGCTTTGTGAAGTTAAGTTGAAATTTTTGCAGCTGTAGCTCTGCTTAATGGAAACCAACCTTCACCTGATTTCTGTATGAACTAGGACTTCACACTCAGCTAGGTTTGCTATTTTTTGAAATTATGTTTTTTTTAAAGGGAGGAACTAGTGAATAGACCTTTGAGCATCAGAGTTCATTGCATACATCAATGAAGCCTGAAATTGGAGGCCAGTGCCATTTTTGTGGGTGCAGTGGTGGAGTCTAGTAATTTTTGGCAAGTCCAGTGGACTCTGGCAAAAACCTGGTGCCCTCCAGGAACTGTACTATAATTCCTATAATTCCTGACTGTTGGTCATGCTAACTGGGGCTCATGGGAGCTCTGGTATGAAACAGCCCTGGGGGACTGGCTTATCTAACCCTGCTTTTACCGCCTATAATATTTTTTAAAAAACCAAGAAGAGAAAAAACAGCTTTGTTCAGTGCATTTCTGGATATTTCTGGAGCTGTTTTAAAGCAAAAAAAAAACCCAAACCCAGCCACATTTTGTTTGGACTGGCAAACAATCTTATATTCAGCAGTTGATTATTTTAATGTAAGGGCTGCTTCATGCATTGTTTCTTAAAAGGTACAGATGTGAAGACCTTTGTCTAGGTGCTGATTCACATCATAGTTTTTTAAGCTCATAGAAGGCTGCCTGATCCCAGGTTAGACCATGGGTCTGTTTAACCCAGTATTTTAGACATGGACCAGCTGTGGCTCTGTAGGATTGCTTCCTAGTCCTGCGTGAAGATACAGGGAACAAAATTTAGGACCTCTGTATGGAAAGCACATCATCTGTCATTGAGCTAAGGCCTCCTTTTCATTGGAAATTGGGCAGAATTACCTAGTGCTGCAAATGCTTTGTGCATGTTTACTTATTATTAGATTTTTATTTATTAAATGTATATCCCACTTTTTTCTTACAGACTCAAAGCGGCTTACTTAATTCTCCTCCTGCTACTCTCAATCTTATCCCTACAACAGCAACTTGGTGAGGTACTTGGGCTGAGAGTTGTGACTGGCCCATAGTCATCCAGTTGTCTCCATGGCTGAGCAGGGTCTGTTACCTAGGTCACCTTAGTTCCAGTCCCTCTCTCTTAAGCACTACACCACTCTGTCTCTAAAATGTGTCCAAAATGTTGCTTAAACATTGCATACATGCAGCACCTTTGAGCTGATTCACACCTGCAAGTTCACCACTTGTTATTCCCAGCTTGGAATTTGTGGAGCAGCCCTGTTTCTCCCCGGTCCTCCTTCTCTTTTCACATTGCACACCAGTTCTGGTGCAGAGATCCTGGTTTTCATTAACAGAGGTCTTGAATTCTTCCATTGCATTGCTGCATAAACCAGGATAAGATGCAAGTTTAGATTCCGATCTTAATATACTGGCTTGTTAAATAACATGAAGCTAGAGTTCCCTGGTTTGGATGCAAGCCAGGATTTTGCATCCGCTGTGTCAGACTGTGGCTTTTTGAAATCATGAATGAACATTTAAACATGGCCACTGGCTCACCGCTGAGGCTATATTTGTAATATCCCTTTTCTCTAGTTTTGACACCACTTCTTATTTACTTTTGAGAACCTAGTTGCTACTTACCAATACTTTGCATTCCAATATTTTCTCTATTATTCTTCTTTTCTTACTTTTTGTGCTGGTTGATTACCTTTTATTTTTTCTTGTTTCTGTTTCCCATACAGTTACACTGTAGTAGCTTGTTTATTTATGTGTTTATTTCTGTGGCACCATCAATAAGTTTGGCTCTTTACAGAGTGCAAAAGAACACAACCTCTATTCTGAGTTCACAGTACAGCAGAAGGATGTAGTTGATTCAGTTTTGTGTGCCAACACAACTGTCTTGCCGCTACCCTACCTTTTGCATCAATTGCTCACCCTGGCCTCTACTTTTACTTTCACTTTCACCATTCTTTCCTCTTAGATGAAACAGAAACACCTGGTGTGGGTGAGGCTGCCAAGAAGTGCAGTAGCGGGAAGTGCAGGCACTCAACAGGACAGCCCTCATAACCGTGCCTCAAAGAAGAGTCCAGCATGCAGGCGGCTAGGTTGATCCATACCAACAAACCAATTCTGGCAGTTTTCATAACAAGCCTTTATTAAATTTATTGGGTCCCAGTTGCCCATTCAAGGCAAAGTTAGCCCAAAATGTTTCGCATTATTACTGAGAAAATAATGTGTTTCTCACATGGTAGCTGTGGAAAGTCCTGTGGGAAAATGACATTCTGCACAGAGTATGTGGTACATGACATAATTATCCCTGCCAATTGGAAAATGCTGGTGCTGTATCCCTGTGACCCTGAGTCCAGTACATCTTCACTGGCAAGAGAGTGTAGTCAATGCCACCTCTGTCTTGTTAGAATAAACCATGTGTGAACTACTGCTTGCACACAGCTGCTTTTAAAAATGTTTTAGTTCCTTGGAGCAGTAGCAGTCTCTTCCACTTCAGGATGTCCAAAAAGTACTTTTGAACATGTGAAAAGTACCTCTTCCCTGTTATGGTGTAACCCACAAAGCAGCCTCCTTGCATGGGAAAGGAGACAAAAGCTTTATTTTTCAGGGGAAAACAAACTCTTCTAGGCTCGAGCAGGTCAAGATCTATGACTTGGAAACAGAGTTGGACTCGAGCGCATAATAATCCACTGGATGCAGACATGAAGCATCTGTGTGTGAATCTAGGTGAGAGTCTGGCTGAACAGTCTCCTGGGTGCTATGAGTAATGCCTGCCAGAGAGACCAGCAGAGCAGGACACAGTGAAGGGAGAAAACTGGCTCTGTCTCTTTGTTTTTTCAGTAGCTCCCACCACCTCTCTGCCTTAAACAGAAGATTACATTTCCCCGGGCCCAGCAGCAATCAGGCATGGCTGGGCTGGGAGTGAATGGCAAGGTTATTGGCAGAGGTGAATTAGCTGGAGCATGTTTCTCCTCTGTACTTGCAGCTTTTGCCTGACTCTCCTTACTATGCTGTTTAGGTATCATGTGCTTCCTCCTGTCCAGACACATTAATGAAGCTAAGCAAGCTTGGGTGTGATCAGTGCCTGGATAGGAGACTGTCAGGACCCCCATGTATAAGCCCCCTTGAGTTCCACAGTGAAAGCAAGGCAGGATGTAGCATTGTTATTAGCATGTAGTTAATGCAGTATTATTTTTAACATGTATGTTCTACCTTATACGCTAAAAAGCCATCAAGTCTGTCCTCAGTAATGTAATAATCCAACTAATAACCAAAATAATAAGGTTGGATATTGGCCATTGCTGCCCCAACTTAGCTGTGCGCTTGCCTTGGGTTAGGTGGCTTGTTACTTCAGAAGAGGGCAGTGTCTGTTTCCAGACTGCAGAAACAATAGCATGTGCTGATTTTCTTTGTTAAGTGTGCGGTGGCTACAGAGTAGAGCTAGAGCTACTGGACACGCAATTGACTCAATTTGCCATCATCTAGAAAGGTTGCTTGAATGTATGATCTGCTTCTATGGACAAGAATTTTGTGTGGAAGTGACACCAGGTGGTGTGAATGCCCGCTGTAGCTTAGATAATGTTTGATGTGATGGATGATTCACCCCAAGCAAACCAATCCTCAATGTGCAAGCCAATGAATGATGGAAACATGCACCTGAACTTTTATTAAGATCATCATTCCATAATGGACTGCTGAGAGTCTTTTTTGGCATTTATTTCCAGCTCTGGAGGTCAGTTCCTCTAGTGGTTTTCTCAATCACTGTCAGGCCTTGTTTTTGTGGAGGAATTACTAGGAGTAGCAGTGAACTGCTTTGTTGGTCTACTCAGAAGTAACTTGCATTGCATTCAGTGGCTCTTACTTGCAGGATTATAGGCTAAGGGAACTTCCAGACCCTTCGGCCTCCTGGTGCTCACAGTTAGTTGCAGCCTCCTCCTCCTCCATCTCCCCCTCCTTCTTCAGTATATACACCCAGGCATATACATCATTACTTATTTTATTATTTTTAACAAATACAACTGTATTAACTCTTTCTGCAACAAAACAGTACATATTTCCAGCTAATTGTGTTTAGCAGCAGAAGCAAACTCCATTTTATTCCTGTAGTCGCAGTGGTGTCATGCTTCAGATGAGTTGAAAATGCACAACTGCACATGCTCAGGGTATTTTTTTTTATCTGGGTTGGCAAAAAGTAGTTTCTTCGGATTTTTTGTTCTAACATAATAGGCATGTAGAAGCATTTGGAAAATAGGGAATGGCAGGGAAAAGAGAAGGTAAATGATAATTGAGTGCTTCCCAGCTGAAGTAACACACAATACCATTGAAAGGGTCCCCTTCCACTCATAAAACTGTTATGTTCAGGTTCTAAAATTACCAAAATGCATTATTGGTTGGACTACAATATCCATGGTTGGGTGAAGATGGGAACAGTCCAATGCACCTGGAATCACCAGCTTGGGAAAAGCAGTTGGAGAAACCAGTTATAAGGTATAAAACTATGTCCACAACAGTTCAGCCTTGGATCCATTGAAAAGGTTAATTTATCTGAATTTCAGCTGGCCTTTAAAAATGTCACATTTGAAAGATCTGTGTCTTTAAGATTTGTGTCAGTGTCACTTTAGAATGCTTCAAGAAATGTCAGATCTTTCTCTCCCAAGACTGACTTCAGAAAATCCAGAGCAAATGGCTGGAGTGAAATTGTATTGAACTAATAGTTCCCATACTTCAAAACTAACATTGCTTTAGATCTTAAGGATTCTTTCAATCATAAGATATACACATCTAGCAAGGTCTTTGTAGGTCTGAGAATTAGCCTGGGCCTGATGCTGCAGGCAAAGAGCTTCTCTTATACCAGCCAGCATTTGCACTTTTACAAGGTTGTTTGGCACAGTATCCCCATCTGGTTCTCTATGGTGTTCTGGACACTTGATTTTAATGCACAGCCATCTCTTTCCCTATTGTGGCTTCTGGATGTCACTGCCATCCATCTTTTTAAATGGCACCCAGTGGATAATCTGTAAATCATTAATACGTGATATGTTGAGTTTTCCAGCCTGCCTTCAGCCCCATCCTACGTTTTCTCCAAGGAATTCAGAGCAGCATAGGTTGAATGTATTTTGTTGCAACATCTGATGAAAGTATGGTGATACTGAGAGATAATGACATACCTAAGCCTATGCAGTGAGTTCCAAACCTTTAATAACTTTCCTGCTAAATGGATTTTTTTTAAACTTTTTCACAGAAGCTCCAACATTTCCCACTTTCTCTTCTTCAGATTTTGCCCTCAATGATTTAGAATGTTTGTGAACCTTTCAAAGCAACATGAAGACTTGGACAATGTGAGCTTACAGATATTGACATGATCAGATAAGTTTTTAGCCTGCCCATGTAGCAGTTTCATTTGGAGGCAACCTCAGATTCAGTGAGCATGTTGATGGCAATGCATTTGACACAGTAAATCACATAAAAGTATACAGCAAACTGGCAGATGTAAGAACTGAAAGGTATTCAATATTTATACAGTTGATAAAATAGTGTATTATTAACTTTCCAAGCTTAAACATTGATACACTCATACTTGTCCCGAGAATGTAATTTTGTGGATATAGAGACATTTCCTTAAGAGTACAAAACAGATAAATCTGAAACTATCAGATGTCCAGGCACTATCCCTTTTCTGGCAGGTAATATTTTGAACGAACAATGGAAGGCTGAGTTATCTAAAGAAGTGTACAAATGTCAATTATGTGTAATATTTGTATGGTGTTTTCTGTACTGTATCTTTGTGCAGAATCTCTGGCATCATTGCGCAGTTCACAAAGAAAATCCTTGCAATGAAACTGGCAGCATTGTCAACTTAGAGAGGCCTGCTTAAGAGAAGGATATGATTGAATAAAGAGAACTCAGAACTTCCAGCTGAGAAGAAACCTTTAAGCTATCAGGGAACTGTCTTGTCTTAGTTTTCAGGGAGGAAAGAAAACACTGGATATGGGTGTGCAGTATTATTTTTCTTAAGTTAAACATGTTTGTTTCTGTATTTATTTGTTTTATCCTCCTGCCTTTCTTGCAAGGAGCATATCAAGCTTTCCCCTCCACTCCATTTTGTTCGCACAAAAACCCTCGGAGGTGGGCCAGACTCCGTGAGCTTCATTGGCTGAGCAGGCATTTGAACCCTCGATCTGTTTAGTTCTCCTCCAACATTCTAATCCAGCCTGCTCTGACCTGGTGACAGTCCCTCAGATGTGTTGGACTTCATGTTCCATCATTACCAGCCAGCATGATGGGAGTTAGAATCCAAGACAACTGGAGGGTGTCAGCCAGCTGGAGAAGGTGGCTGAAGCCCAACATCCCCTGGTAGCACTTTAATCTTGTAGAGTGAATTTACCTTCTCCAAAAGGGAAGAACTTTTTTCTGTTCTTCCAGCCATGTCGTACCTGCATAGATGGATCTAACGTTTTCCTTTGTGAATTTGCTATGAATGAAGCTAAAACCCCTCACACATATTCCTGCTGGAGTCAAACAAGGCAGAGAGTACAACGGGCCCTGAGGATTGGAAAATATTTCAAAGTGCGGAGTTGTCGCATTCTTTTCTATAACGGCTCCTGCACCTTTCAGATTTGCATGCACAGGAAAACTTCAGGTACATCTGGGCTTATGACTTGCATGGCCAGCTTTGTTCTCTGGCAGAGCTCTGCATCTTTAGCAACCTACAGAAATAGGCCAAATTAAGCCAGCGAGGCCATGGGAATAAGTGTCCCCTTCCAGCAAGGAGAAGGCTGCCCTGCCTACAAAGCAGGTACTATTAAGGAGTACAGGAATTCCAAAACCAAAAATACGCAGGTAGCACCAATGGCAACAGGCCCCTACCTAAAAATGGTATTTTGTGCAACTTGTTAAAGGCACTTGAGGAATAGCTGTATACTCTATCCCAGGCTTCCCCAAACTGGTGCCCTCCAGCATCCATACTGGCTGGGGAATGACAGGAATTGGGATCAACACATCTGAAGGGCTCCAGCTTGAGGAAGGCTGTGGTGATAAATCTGGCAGCCTTAATTTATGTGAGAGAAGTACCCGATTCTGACCTGCAAAGCTGCACTAGGCCCAGCATGGCATGGCAGACATGTCACTGAGGCAACGTAAATATACTATTTGGAAAAAACACCACATTGGTTCTAGGTATCATCTAACAAGACCCCAATGCTGTTCCATGAAATCCCAGAGGATCTCTTGTAGAGCCCAGGAATTATCTGTAGATGCAGCATTGTCCTTTGGATTGCAGGGTAATCAATATTCTTCTCCACTTAAACTAGACACCAAAAAAGAAAGGGTTTCTTTGCATTATTATGTGCTAATGATACGGCTTTGCTATCATATGCTCAATTAGGCAGAAAAGATCTCCAGAATGAAATGAGTATCTTTTTATGCTAGATAGCCCCTTGGAAATTGAAGCCTGGACACAAGTGGCAGTGAGGTATCAGAAAGTGGACTAGCTAAGTTTTTAAAATATTTGTGGTCATGTATAATAAAATCTATAGTATGCATCCACATTGAAGCAAAACCTATAAAGTAAGGGTGCTCATAGATATTTGTGCATCAGATGCTTTAATTTATTGTTGATTTATTGAGAATAACTTTGAATGGCCCCAAAGTGATAATACAATTTTAAAAAATCAGTCCCTGACACGGCCCAGATAATTTCAGTTGCCTCAGCATGGTTAGAAATTCAAGAGTAAAGGATGGAGTATCATACTTCATCACTTTCCTCCCCATCCCATGTGTGTACATTCGCCTTGCTTGCCTTTTCATAGCTCGTTGTGGTTCTGCTTTAAATCTGCACTGGCATTCTTATGAACCAATTTTGCTGACTATTTCCAAATTGTCTTCTAAGTAGTGACATGGCTTTTCCAACACGTTTTAAGTTGGGAAATTTTCTGGGGAAAAGGCCTATCTAAATAAACATGCTTGAGGTCTGGGATGGGTAGAAAGTACTTCTCCAGATGTTTTGGACTTTGGCTCCCAGCATTCCTGCTGTGCCAGCAAGGGCTTCTGGGAGCTGAAGTTCTAGACATCTGGAGATACACCTTCTGACCTCCTCTGCTCAGTTTGCATAGGAAATTTTTCTGATGCTCTAGGACATGTTTATTTTGCTTGTATTTAGTAAAGAAAGATTTTAAAAGGATCTCATTTATTTTTCTTCCAGTACCCCTCAAATTTTTGCTATCAAGTTATCTCCAACTTAAGGTGACCCTGTGAATGAATGCCCCCCAGAATATCCTGCTTAGCTTTTGTAAACTCAGCCCCTCAATATTTGGCCTGAAATAGTTGAGCAGAACAAAATATCAAAAGACACTTAATGTGATTTAAACACTATATTATGTAGAAAAAATGTCACAATACTAGTAAAAAAATACAGACAATGGCATGCACTTCCATAATACTGTTTAAATTTAATAGAAAACATAGTGGAAATGGTGACACACAAATAAAATCTTAGTAATGCAAAGAACTGCGCACAATCTGCTTGACAATGACTCATCTACAACTTTGAAACTGTCAGGCTAAGTCATATATTTGAAAGTGTTACCAGTGATCTTACAAAATGGAAAGACATGCTTAGAAAAATAAAATACTGAAAACATTTCCATTTCAGGAAAATTTCCCTTTGCATTACTGCTCCAAACATAGTGCAAACCAGTGGTGGATTGACTGTAACAATGGTGGATTGGAAGTAAGCATAGCTAGCACCCCGACCCAGCAAATCGTTAAGGATGCCTTGCTCCAAAAGTGGGAGGGAGTGCTCAGCAAGCCATTGATTGGACAGCACACAGCCTGCATGGGCTGGTCTTTAGTGGTTTTTGTTGATCTGGTAATCTAGGAGGTTGGGTAGGCGTGTTTTTGTTTTGCTTTATTTTTATTTTGGGACTTTTTTATAGAGTTAGGTGATCACTTGAATATGTATGATCTGGTGCACCGCAGAAGTACTTTCACATAGTTCCTTTTTTAACACAGTTTCTTTGCTATTTGGATATTGGCCTGAGGCTGGAAATGGTCCTTTCACTTTCCTTCCACTTTCTAGTTCAGCCTTCCTTAGCCTTCCACTTGTTTTGGACTCCCATAACATTCAGTCAGGATGGGTTACAGTGAAGAATTCTGGGAGTGAGATGCCTAAATATCTGAGGGGTGTTTGGTCGAAGAAAGCATTTTAGCTGGTTAGCTGAGATGTTTCATGTTCAAAATAATATATGAATTAAATATAACTTGACACCCATCTCTCCTTGTTGGACATTCTTCCCGTGGCTAAGAGACAGTCTTTTTGCATTTCCAAAGCACTATGCCATGTCCTTACAGAAAAAAGAGGTATTCAGATTTGTCCTGCTTTGAACTATTCAAAGCCAAGATCTATGTCAAGATGCTCTTGACATTGAAGTCTGGGGCTACTGTTATTTGATATCTTGAAGTAGTTCAAAACAAGCTCTTGAGATTTTTGGCTTAGCTTCCCATGTAATTACTTGCTTTCTTCCTAGGCTGGGATATGCAATCAGCAGAATCAGTCAAAGGTCTTTCTCTGATAAAGCTTTTTCTAGATTGTACTACTCCAGACTAAATTGGGTTGGTGGGGTTGCTGTGACTAAGTTACCAAAATAGCAGATTAGAGGCAATCTTATCTATGACACAGTATTTTTCATGGAGGCACATTCAGACATACACACACACCAGTGTGCCCCTTGAGATGGCACAGTCCTCAGAAAGCTGTATTTCTTTATTCTTGATTGTATCAACAAGCCCATAATACTGACACTGGTATTGCAGAAAAGAGGTTAGGGAGGTGTGTTTTTGTTTTGACTCTTGAAAAGAAATGGTTGGTTTTGTGTTTTTATCATAAGGAATCTTTTTACAAATGTGCTTATTTAACAAGCCTTTCAAAAAGGAACTTTGGACTTGGCCCCGCTTAAATCTGCCTACCCAGGGAGAAAACCGTGCAGCTATTTTTATGGATGATTTCCGACCCTGATGCAGAGAGGGGTAATATTTTTCAGCAACCTCAGATGCTGTAAGCCAATTTTAGCGTCCTGTTTCAGGACTTGAGGAACTAAGTTGTATCTGAAAGTGTCTGTAAGAATCCAGGGCAATACGTGTGACTGTATTAAGATGGTGGTTGCATGCTGATCCCACCACCTAGTAAAGTTTAAACATGATGACCAGTCTTGTGCATGCTGCAAGCTTTGTTGACATCACAGTTTATTCATTTGACCATATCCTGGAAAAAGTATGATATGTGGGATGCTTCCAGATAAAGCGTTTTATCAATGCATCACCCGGCCTCATTCATAGACTTTCACAAGGGTTTCAGATGTAATCTTCTTTTAACCCTATGTTTTCACACTACTACTTCCGTCTTTCTTATTGTGCAGAATTGGTTAAGGAGAAACAATGGAATCACCATGCAAGGCCTTCTGGCCGGATCTTTTGCTTGGAAATACCAGTAGTTAAAACCAAGAATAATGAACTGTTTTGATCAGGGTGAGCAATCTTAGGTGGTCCAAAGGCCAGTTTTCAGCCCCAGACTTTTCCAGTGGTTCCACACTTCTCACTGTACCACCTACAGAGACAAAAAAAATAGTGACAAACTACTGCAAAGACTCAGAATTACCCGAAAATGAGCTAAATTGGGCACTTCTGAGCTTCCATAGCACTTTGTCATCAAATTTCATCAGCTGATTTTTACCTCTGAACTACCAATTTTCAGCAGTATTGGAGCTGCAGTTGGAGGCGGGGTTTACACTCAGGGCCTTGGGGGTCCATATGCTGCTCCCCCCCCCCCCCGGTCTTGATGCCCATCAGAGATGCTTTGGAAGATGAACCATCCCAGCGAGCATCTCTAACAGGGCAACTGCCGTTCTGTAGCTCTGGAACCTGCCCATACTCTCAGATTTCAATGTTGAGGTCATAGCTGAGTGGCAGAGCATTTGGGCTTCCTCAGCAGTGGCACCCCAACTCTGGAATCAGCTCCCCAGTGAGGTTTGCTTGACGCCTTCTCTTCATTCTTTTTGGCACCAAGCAAAGACCATTTATCCACCTGATATTTTAATTGTTAAGACAATTTTAGTGGTTTTCGTGAAGTTTTATAATGGTGCTTGGTTATTTGATTGCTGGATTTTGCTGTTGTATCATTTGTTTATTTTAATATTACCTTTTTAAATTGTATATTCTACCATCTTGTAACCTGTTCTGGGAGCCTTTCATGTCTAATGAGGCAGGATATAAATTCAGTAAATAAATGCATGCATGTCATGCAGAAGGTCCCAGTTCAGCCCCTGGCAGCTCCAGCAAAATGATCTGTTAGCAGCTCATGGAAAAGACCTTCTCTGCTCAGGCCCCAGGAGAACCTGTTCCAGTCAGAGCAGACCCCACTGGTCTAGATCAATATTTCCGTTTTCAGCTTCAGCTCCCATTGGTTGAGCTGGTAGGCCAGTGGGAACTGAAGTCCAAAATACCTGGAGAACACAAAGTTAGGTGAGGCTAGTTGGACAAACAGACTGACCTTTCCTCAGGCAGGTTCCTTAGTACCTCTAGAAGCACTTGAATGCATGACCAGGGTGTTCAGGTTGGTTTCACTGGGGCCCACCTAATTATTTTTCCGTTTCCAGGCAAACTTTAAAAAAAAAGAATTCCCCTTTTAAACTTACAGGCTAAATCTTCTGTTTTGCCAGGGTTGCCACTGCTACAGTTTGCTTTTTCTGTTCTCCTACTTTGAAAGATTCTGTAAGGTGAAGCAACTACTGGAAGAAAGATGCCACTTCTATTTTCAGGAGAAATATGTCTGCTGGATAGATGTACTTATTAATTACATTTTCAGTCTCCCTTTCTTTCACAGAGCATCAGTTAGTGCACATGCATCCTGCGTCTCCTGTTTTATCAGCACACAATCCTGTTAGGTGGACCAGGCTGAAAATAACAATTGTCTCATGTAGGATCTGAACCCTGATCCTAGTCCAGCATCTGTCCACTGCACCTCACTGCCTCTGCTCTGTCCTGGCAAATCCTGCTAAAAAGCCAGTGTGTTACTTAATTGTCTCCCTTAATCTGCATCCTGCTTTCTTAGTCTGAAAGAGGATAAACATGGCTAGGCCAGAATTCTAATTATGTTTTGTCCTGGACAAACTGCATGTGAAATACATCTGAAATAAAAGCTGTGGAAGGAATTAAAAATGGACGTGATGATGGGATTATGCCTAATAGAGTAAGCAAAATTTCAGACAAGCACTAAAAATGCCACAGTGATCCTGGTAGAAGTAATATTATAATCACTATATTACTTACCTAGCTGGTGAATTAGCATGAACCTTTAGGTGATGCTCACCAAGACATCAGTGGGATTAGGAGCAAGGCTGCACACAGAAGAAAATCTCCTCATGTATGCAATGATGATGAGGAGGAGGAGAAGAAGAAAGTGCAAAACCCAGAATATTTTCACATTTCCTTTAATGCACACTGCAGACCTAAGCATGTGGCGGAAACAGGAACAGAATTCAGCTACAGAGACACTGCGCAGTATACAATTCAATGGTGGTCTCCACTGTGCTGGAATTTCTGGGTTTTAACCTGCTCCTCCTTGCACCCCTCTATAGATCACTTGACTGAGTTGTTGAGTCCCTGGTCTGAGGGATCCCCAGATGATCCCCAGCGGCTTTCGATACCATCGACCATGGTATCCTTCTGGATAGGCTAGCGGGATTGGGGGTTGGGGGCACTGCTTTGCAGTGGTTCCGCTCCTATCTCAATGGCCAATTCCAGAAGGTGGTGCTGGGGGACTGTGGCTCTGGGCCATGGCAGCTATGCCATGGGGTTCCGCAGGGGTCCATTTTGTCCCCCTTGCTATTCAACATCTACATGAAACCGCTGGT
>NW_025335269.1:19016669-19039343 GCF_004798865.1 Varanus komodoensis | reverse complement strand
TGCCATGGGGTTCCGCAGGGGTCCATTTTGTCCCCCTTGCTATTCAACATCTACATGAAACCGCTGGGAGAGGTCATTAGGAGGTGTGGGCTGCGGAATCATCAGTACGCTGATGATACCCAGCTCTACCTCTCTTTCTCAACCGATCCAGGTGAGGCAGTGGCTGCACAGAACCGGTGCCTGGCCGAGGTAATGGGCTGGATGAGGGCCAACAAACTGAAGCTCAGTCCAGACAAGATGGAGGTCCTATTGGTGGGTGGTTCGGACTCTGGGTTGGGGGACCTGGACCTTGTCCTGAATGGAGTAGCACTCCCTCTGAAGGACAGGGTCCACAGCTTGGGGGTGCTCCTCAACCCAAAGCTGACCTTGGAAGCTCAAATGTTAGCCATGGCGAGGAGCGCTTTCCATCAGCTTCGGCTGATCCATCAGCTGCGTCCCTACCTGGAGGACGATTGCCTGGCGGCAGTGATGCATGCATTGGTCACTTCCGGATTAGACTTCTGCAATGCGCTCTACATGGGGCTGTCCCTGAAGACAGTCCGGATACTTCAATTGGTGCAAAATAGAGCTGCCAGGTTGCTGATGGGGACTGGGCGTTGTTCTCATATAACCCCAGTCCTTTGTCAGCTTCACTGGCTCCCCATTGAGGTCTGGGCCCAATTCAAGGTGCTGGTGCTTACCTATGAAGCCCTGAACGGCTTGGGACCTGGGTACCTGAAGGAGCGCCTCCGTCCATATTTGCCCTCCCGCCCTCTGAGATCAGCGGCAGAGGCCCTTCTCCGGGAACCCTCCGTGAAGGAAATTAGGTAGGTGAGTACCTGGAGGAGGGCCTTCTCTGTGGTGGCGCCCCATCTGTGGAATGTGCTCCCCAGAGAGGTCCGCCTGGCGCCGTCATTATTTGCTTTTTGGTGCCAGGCCAAGACCTTTATATTTAAATGTTACTTTAATTGATTGTTGAATTATTTATTGCTTTTATCTAACTCCGGGATGTTTCCAATTCTGTATATTTTTGTATATTGTTATTTATTTGATTGGAAGCCGCTCCAAGGCTTATGCAAATGGGGTGGCATACAGGCACTCCAAACAAACAAACAAACAAATGTGCCTTCTCCTGAACCCACTAGCTTTCTCCTAACCACAATTGAGCAGTGGTTTCCCAGTTTTTCAGAGTCCTCCTCAACCCCTGGTTTGTTTGCCTCCTCTTGTCTTTTAGCACGTCTGGAGTGAAAGTGAAGATTGCTTGCCTTTCCTGCAGTTGGCTCAGGACTATATCTCTTCCTGTGGTAAAAAGACACTCCATGAAATACTGGAAAAAGTCTTCAAATCATTCAGACCTGTAAGTCGCAGTTTCCCTTTGGCTCAGTTGAGGCCATGGTTTGAATCTTAACATGCTGAATATGCTGAATACAGCGCGCTTCCATTGTGGTTTCTCAGAAGCGCTCTGAAATGGGTATAAATAGAAATTTATTTCCAAAGGGAGAGTCTCAACTGGGATAGGAGGAAAACCAAAGTGGTTCCCCACCCATATGACAAATTATGTGTTACTGTGTTGGTTGAATGCTGTGTCTGAAGAATCATAGACCAGTTGGCTGTGTGGAACTCTGTGGTAGAGTTATTTCCTGATGCATCTACTGTAGAGTTTCATAATGTACTGAGATATCTTGGAAGGAGTGGAAAAACAAGAGGTTTCCTCACCCCAACCCTGAACAAAGAGCACATTATACTTCTTAGTGAAGGAGCTTGTTTACTGTTCCACTCTCTCAGGAGTTGGCAGTCCTGTTGACCATGGGGGCCACAAGTAGTGGTTCAAGGACTGCTTGTATGCAGTGGATGTGGCCAGAGCCAATCGTGGGCAGGGCATAGGCTCCCTCCTGCCGTGTTCGCATGGGTGAACAGGACCAGGACAGGTTCACAAGGTTGGCTTCTCATTTTGGCAACCATCATTTTGAATTTTTGTGCCCCACCAGAAGCACACCATAACATGTGTGCAAATGCAGCAAGCGTGGTTACCAAGCCACCACAAGACCTCAACAATCCACCCTTCCATGAGTAACAAGCCACCCAGGACCTTACAACAGCGCCTGGGTTCTGAGTTGGTTGTATCTCCTTAGGTTTGCCCTGAATAGGTGTGGAATCCCTGTGGAGCTACTAAGCTATGCTCCTCTTCTGAATGTTAGATTGGATTATGTGGAACTATAATTACTACACCAAGTTTGTTCTTGAACTTCAAGTGATATTGCCTCGTTTTGACATTGCACATCACACTCAGCGTTTGTTCCCTCCTTCTTTCTCAAATAGCTATTGGGGCTTCCAGATGTAGACGATGATGCATTTGAAGAATATAATGCAGATGTGGAAGAAGAGGAGGCAGAAGCGGATCACCAGCAAATGGGTGTCAGTCAGCAGTAATATTCAGAGGAATTAAAATATATTTTATCCTGCCAGGTGGGGTCTTATGCTTTTGCATTAGCATTTTTGAATTAGCACATCACACTGGAAAAATCTGACTCCCAAACCCAAAGTTAAATAAAAGAAAGAAAGAAAAGAACAATATTTTTAAAAGTCTGTGATCAGCTTTGCTATGAAGTGGCCTGAATTTAACTCCTGCTTCAGTGAGGTTTCTATGGCGTTGTCTCGATAGCATTCTGCCACTGTTAACTTAGAACTAGGTTATTTTTCTTGCTGACGTGTCTTTTTTGTTATTATTAATATTATCATTTTTGTTTGTTTGTATAGAAGAATTAACATTTCACTGACCTGAATGTGATTTGAATGTAGGAACTATTTGGTTGGTGTGTTAAGTACTTGCGTGACCTTACTGAGGACCATCCATGCAGAGAATAAATGCAATCTGCACTTTCAGTTTTACATCTCTTTCTTTTAAGAAAACAAAACAAACCTAGATTACCAGGCAATGTTCCAAATGGTTAGTATTCCAGTAATACGGCACAGTCAAGCCAAAATGAAACATTTCTAAATTCCCTTAATTTCACTGGGCACACGTACTTTTGCACTCCAGTTTAGGCAAGTGAAATGGTACTGCACATGTCATGAGAATGACCGCTTGACTCTGCACATCATGTGCTTGGAAACATGCCCTTTGCCCCACCCCTCACCCCACTTTTCCACAAGGGGTTCCTCCATCTTTTCCAAGTTTTGGTTTGTCAGTGCTCCAGCATTATATTTGCATGCCAGCTTCCCAAAGTTTACTTTGAAGCCTGTGCCGGAAACTGATGTAAAATTTTCTGGCTTGAATTCAGACTGAATCATACTTAGGGCAGACCCTTTGAGAGCAAAAGGAAAGGTGATCACAACTAGGTTTAAGCCTCGTTGATTAAAAATAGTTCTGTGATACATATGACTAAACAGGGATGCTACCCACCACGCTGACCATTAGCTCTAGTTAGTTAGTACCAGTACACTGCACTGTAGTTACATTAGACTAATACCACCGTTACATTAGGCCATGGGACAGGAGAAGAAGAAGAAAGTGTGAAAGGAGAAGGACAAGCAAACACCACCCTGATTTCCTCTCCATAGTTAGAAGACTGGGAATATTACGCTTGCACTGGGCTTAGGACTTAACTCTGGTTGGATCATGTCCCCAAACCCCACTCCTTACACAGTGATAGGCACTGCAGAGGAAACCCTAAAGGCTGAACAAAAGCAGCTAGTTGAAAATACATGTCGCTCCGCCTGTGACAGGAGCCAGTGCTATAGAAGAAACATCGGCTTATGCAGCTCGGTGCAGAGGGAACAGAGCCGCATAAGCATCTTTCCTCCACACAGTGCATTAAGTTAAAGTTAAGTTAAAAAATAAAGTTTAAAAAGGCTCTTTATGTTCCCTACTGGCCCTGGGAATAAACACAGCTAGGTCTTATTTTCAGGGTAGGTCTTAAATTTTAGCAAGTACCAAAAATAGTACTAGGTCTTATTTTCAGGATAGGTCTTATTTTCAGGGAAACATGGTATGTGCACAAATTGCCACCATTTAAAAAAATACATAAATCCACCTATTGGATCAACTCGCTATAGAACAAGTTGACACCAACAAGGGGAAACAGAGCAAAATATGCCAGGACCAAACCTGAAAAAGGAACCCTGTCTTCACCCTGCAAGCAGTACTCCCCCCCGAATCTGCTTGCAGAAGGAGTCTTCACCCAGCTTTCAAGGTTATCCCCCTCCTCCTGCACCCCCCAGCTGAGTCACTTCAGCTGTGTCCCCTGCCCCTCTGCGTAGCATTTCCATGGGACTGGAGAGGCTGCTGTGAAGGCAAAAGGTCTGTTTTCTCCATCTCAGTTGCACACACCTAAATCTGGATCCAGGCTATAATACTTTGAACAATTAAGATTTTTTTGAATTATTAAAGTGCTTACCTTACAGCTGCCAGGCAGATTAGAAATGAACATTATAGTTAAGCTTCTAATATTTCTTTTATCAGCAAACACAGGGCCAGACATTGGTTTAACAAAAGCTGAATAGATTAAAAATATTAAAAACACCTGGACATGTGGATTTAGTCTAATATTTATCAGTATAGCAGCAAGAGAAACAGACCTGCTGTTTGCCGTGCATGCAAACTGGCCACCAGCTTTGCTGGCCAGATATTTCTAGCAAATATGGCATGACAGATATCCCACATACCATTTTTTAAAATCATGTACTTTCCTAAAAACCTTAATTCTTCACTCTTTTTAATCAAATGAGCAATGATCGTCGCTACTTTGCCACATCAAGTGCAAATTTACTGTGAAGTCACAAGAAATACAACAGCATCTATACGTTTCTGAAGAGCTTCGTTCAAGCATGTCAATCTCCACTTCCATTACCACATGCAAAATGACTAGCGTCCTACCTAGTTACAGCTGCAGCTTGTTATACTTGGGTGAGTGTACACTTTTAAGGGCCTGGCTTGATCATTGCAGTTCTCGTTTGGAAATAACATGATGACCCTGGATCATTCGTCCAATGATCCTGTAAAGCTTATAGAACAGACAGCAGTGCATGAGGAGGGTAAAGGGTTGGGCGAACAGAAGAAGCCCAAATCTCCATAGTGCAGAGAGAAACCTTATGGACCAGATGTTCCCTGGCCCTGCTGTAAACAATTTCCCATCAATGGGAGCCAAGTTGGGAGATGACAAAACCACTGTGTGATGACGGACTCAGAAATGCTCCCTCTTCTTGGACTTCGTTTTTTGGCAGTGCTCTGGGGACCATTTCCTGTGAAGGCCCAGAAAAATAACATGGAATATAACCCCTCAGTTTTTCCTCACTTCTTTCCCATTCACAGGAAGAACAGAGGGGGACGGGAAGGGGAAGGTTGGGATCATTTTCCATGTTCTTTTCAGGCTTTCACATCTAAATGTGATGCCTTCACAAGGGATTGGGCTGTACAATCAAGCTATTGGTACCATGTAGCAGCAGAAACTTTGGAGTGATGGATTACACTGTTGCTTTGTCCTGACTTCAAGTGTGGACCAATGGAGTACACAGATGCCTGAGGGTGGCTCAGATGCTGAGGCAGAGAAGCCTGTCAGGGTAGAGTTTTAGGGCCCTGGAGTACTTCAAGCAGAGGTTGCACTCCAACAAGGTCAGCAGCCCAACTTGATCCTTTTATTTCTTCGGGGCCAGATGACCCATCTCAGGGTCCAGCCTCTTCTTGAAGAATTGGGAGTCTTATGGTGGTGCTCCTCTGGACTGGAACCTCTCAGTCCATCCCCTCTCAATAAGCTTTCATGCTGTTTGGTGTAAAAGGCTCTGGTTCCTTGGGAATGATGTTTCTGGGAGTTCCTAAGAAGCTCCTTACTGACAGGATCCGGGTTGGTGTGAGGTCTGGGTACAGCCATAGTGCGCAACACCATTTTTCTTGACCCAGCAAGTTCTCTTCCTATATCAAAGTCCTGGCTGCTTCTCAGGGCTAATTTGCATGCAAAGCCCATAGAGCAAGAAGGGTGAGCAAGTTGTGGCCTACAACTCTGTTATCCCTCAACATTGGCTAGGCTGGTTAGGGCCGATGGGAGTTGTAGGCTGGAACATCTGGAGAACCAGAAGTTGCCCACCTATGGCAGCATTAAATGTGGAACACTCTGTTGCATCTTTGCAGCCATCTCCAACATAGATGTTTTTGGACTACAGCTCCCAGAATTCCTGATCAAAGATCATGCTAATGGGGTTGATAGGTGTTAAAGTTCATAACAGAAGGCACCCACTGAGGGAAGCCTGGACTTGGTGTATAATCTGTTTCTCCAGTAGTTAAAAGCAATTTTCTTACAAGTCCATCTTTTCCAACTGGGTGACTGCCAGATGTTTTCAACTACTCCTGTCCATAGGCTATGCTGGCTAGGGCTAATGGGAGCTGAAATTCAAAACAACGGAAGATTATCAGGTTGGAGGAGGCAGCTGTAAATGAAAGCATGAGCCAAGAAATGGTGTCAGTGTGATTAAACTTCAGTAGGACTGTCAAGGACCAGCCAACATTTCTTCCACCTCTTGTCCATGCCTGATTAAAACTACATCCATGAAATCACCTCTGCTTTACCCAGGTGCAAGCACTCAAACCATATACTTGATACGAGAGAAAGGACCTACTGTGCATGGGAGATGCTGGGGCTCATAGGACTTTTTTCAGTTTAACATCAAGAAGGCTGCACAGACATCTGTATGAAGAAAGTATTTTTTAAAATTTCAGTCTAGTTTCACAAAGAATTTCTAACTTCCTTTTACAGTTCTTTAAATAAAGGATCTCTTTGCATAAAATGAAAGAGCATGTGCCAGAAATTGTCACTGCCAACCAAGACCATTTTCAAGTGAAATACTCTTGTTGACATATTTCCTCTATCTTCACTGGAAATCATTTTTAAATGCTAATGTTTTAACTGTTTGTATGATGTTCTTGAGTACTTTGGAATCAGAGATGCCTGATTTTCGTGTCCAAAGCTACTCTTTTTCCCCATCTGAATAAATATGTGTGTACGTGTCTGAGGTGTTCCATAAATTAACAAAATTCTATATCCTTATGAAACATAAACCAATAGGAATCCAGTCCATTCATTTCTTATGGACAAGTGCCATCAAAATTGTGGTTCATTCACTGTAGAACTGTGAGTGCTAATGGGCATTTTGCTCAACAAAAAATTTTTTTTCCATTTCTCTTATTTTTCCCTCTTTCCTCTCTCTTTATTGGAAACTAAGTCACAAAGAATCCAATGAGACTTACTCCCAACTAAATGTGCATAGGACTGCAGCCTAACAATATGCTCTTGTATGTGCCTATTTAGAAGGAAGTGTCAGTAAGTCTCCCAGGCCCAGCATCATGAGACAGCATCACCAGGCAGTTGCCAATGTCCAAGTCCTCCAAAGGGCCTGCTAGGGCTGTTACAGATGCCTGTCACCTCCCATCGAGCTTAATACCCAGTAGTGGCAGCTACTCTCACGCTGATACAGTCACAGCCAACTTCCTCCAGGGAAACCACCCCAGGCCAGCCTGCCTGGAGGACACTGAGTACGTCCACCCACCCAGAAGAGGTTGCATGAGCACCACCACCACTGCCCAAGGACACCGGGCAAAGCCAGCAGAAGGACCGACTGGGTTGTGCTGGGAGCAGCTGCATCCCACTAAGCCTAACACCAGCTCTTCTTCCACTTTGGTTCCTATTGCAGATGGCCATTCATGTGCACTTTATCAACAATGCATATTCACTTGTACTAAGATGAGCTATAAGTAACTGTCTGTGGCCATATGTTAAAAAGGTAGAGTTCCAACATTCCGCCATGTCCAAGGAAAAAGAACCAAGGATACAACTGAGCCAGTGTGGTGTAGGGGTTAAGAGCGTGGGACTGGGACTCAGACGATCTGAGTTCTAGTCCCCGCTCAGCCATGGAGCCAACTGGGTGACTTTGGGCCAGTCACAGACTCTCAGCCCAACCTACCTCACAGGGTTGTTGTTGTGTGGATAAGATGGAGGAGGAGAGATGATGTAAGCTGCCTTGAGCCCTTTGTAGGAAAAAGGCAGGATATAAATCCATAAATAAATAAATAAATAAATAAATAGATAAATAAATAAATAAATAAATAAATAAATAAAATGTGGATGAAGGGGTAGGTTTGATCCTACAGCTGGGCACCCCAGGGAAGGGCAGAGCTGTACTTTTTGTCCTCACCTCTTTAGTTTGTCCTATATAAGTGACTGCTAACATTCATTTCTAGCAAGAGGGGATGCAAAGAGCTGTGTTTGAAGCTGTTGTTGTAAAATTGTGCTTTTTGAGAAGGCTGGAGGGAGGGTGTGATATTTGTGAGAGATCCAGCTTTTTCCATCTAAGACAGACATGAAATGATCCCTCCTCCTGAGAAGACACTTCTACAGCTAGCCAGGCATTTCACCAGTGCCCCAAACCTGCCTGTCTCACCCCCTCTATTCCTGTGCTCCCGAGGTTGATAAATCTGAGAACTGGCCAGGAACCCAGACAGCTGGAGTGGGACCCCTGATCCAACCACTGTAATGTCTGAATCCATTTTCTCCAACCCAGTGCCTTTCAGATGCGTTGGACTGCAGCCCTTGTAAGTCCTAGCCAGCCTGGTTATATTGGCTGGGAATTATACAGGGCTTATTTACTAGTTTTACCCTGCTTTTTCCTCCGAGGAACTCATAGTGGAATATATAATTCACCTCTTCTGCTTTATCCACACAATAACCCTGTGAAGTAGTAGAGAGTTGGTGACCGGCAAAAAATCGCCCAGTTGGGTCCATGGCTGAACAGAGATCAGAATCCGGACCTCTCTTGTCCAGCGCTAACCTCTGCATTGCAACACATCTGAAGAACACCAGGTTTGGAAAGCCTTGCTTGTCTAAATGTACTTACAGACATGCCAGAGATCTGCTAGGTGAGTTTCTTCTTAAGAGGAGGCCCCGCCTTTCAGGTCTGCATCCTGACACAATCCCAACTCTGTATACAACTTATTGGATTACTAGCAGCTAAATGCATGAATTGACTCTCTAGAAAGCTTTCATTTTGCGTTTCACCGACAGAACATGTAATCACTGGTGTTGTACTTGTGACGGTTTATTCCAACATGCAAGCTGTAACTTGCTATTCCAGTAACTAAGTAATAACTGTGCATGTGTGAACCATCACTAAGTGAGGTATGTTCTGAAGGCAAGTCAGGAAAAATGGATTTTGTCAACTCAGATTTGGAGATGGTTTATATAATCATCCATGGCTTACACAGCAGAACTTCTTTAAAACAAACAAAAAACAGCTGCTCTGAAATGTATCAGATAATCTTCTTGATTCTAAATTTATGTGACCATTGTATATTACAGGAAAGGATCTGTTTATAATCTTTCACCGCAGTAGGCAGATGCTACTGTTGTGACTCCATTGCACTAAGTGGTCGCAATCACCTGGTCTGTTTTAGAAAGTAATTGCTGGTAACCAGCAGGGAAAACTTCTGGCATGCTCTGCCACAGGAATAACAATTTTTTTAAACCACCAGCAACACAAGGAAGCAGAGGTTGTCTCTTTCAAAATGGAACCAGATGCATCTTGTGGTTGCAATAGATTATACTCACCATTCCTCTTTTGATAGGCAAGAGCAACCCATTCTGGATAGCAGGAAGTCTTTAGTTTGCCTCTGTGGAGTAGAAAGCTAGAGAGGTGGTTACTGAAAGCAATGGTCAGCTTCCAAGCTCTGCCAAAATGGGCACCTGTGCCATTGGCAGCCCTTTGTAAACATGCTAATTGCCCTGTTAAGCCAGGAGAACATTCTCCCCAGTCAAAGCCCAGAGATCAAACACAGTAACTTGGTTTGCATAAAACACTAACCCTATGGTTGGTGAATTCTGGGCTGTTGTGATGTGTGAACACAGCTATACCAACACTGTAATTTGTTAAACAACCAACTACTGAGAAAAAGATATTAATTTCATTTCTATTCTGCCCCACAGCTGAAGCTCTCTGGGTGGTTTACACAATCCATAAAAACTAATGATAAATGTACAATTAAAATATCATTAAAAGCAGTACGTATTTAAAAAGCTAATGGGATCAAGAGGCAGCAGTTCCAAGTACTGGCCACTGGAGGGCAGCCCAGTGTCAGCAGAAACATTTGTGTATCTAATGGATCAGTCTCCTGGACCCATTAGACCATGGGTCCCCAAACTTTGACCCTCAGGCTGGATACAGCCTGCCATGCTCATTTATCCAGCCCACCTCAGAGCTTTTGGACTCGCTCAGAGAAAAACGAGTCCAAAAGCTCTGAGCTGACGCAGGTGTACTCTGACACTGAGCAGAGAGCCGGCACACGTGCCAAATTGTAACAGCTCAATGGCGTGTGCGCCGGCTTTCCTCCCCCCCATCCCCCCAGTTGCACGCATATACAGAGCAGGAATATGGAGCGGGAAACAGAAGAGAAGAGGGTGAAAGAGAGATGAAGACGCTAAAAAAGGATTGAAGGTAAGAAAAATATAACTTTTTAAATCCATTTTTAAGTATGTGAGCCATGTCCCCAGGCTGTGGGCCAAGCCGTGGCTGCTTCACCAAGCCTGGGGGTGGACAGGCTGTGACGGAGCGGGGCCGCAGCTCCCACACCTCCGCTGCAACCTTCAATCGGCAAGCTGCCGCTGTTGAACGGCTGCCATGCTTCTCCCTGTGGCAGGGAGAGGCAGGAGGCGCCCCATTCGGCCAGCCTCAGCCCCATCTCTTGCCTCCTCTCGCCTTCGAAAGAAGCCCTTACCTTCCTCCTCGCAGCCCTCTCCCGGCCAGGGGGAGCCGTCCCGTGCTTACCTCTCCAGCCACCTGCTCCTGGTCCTGCTCCCTTGGAACCGGTGTGGTGGTGAGGACTATAATTTCCATCATGCCCAACCAGCATGGCCAATGGAAGTTGTAGTCCAACTCATCTGGACAGTACCAGTTTTGGCAAGGTTGCACTAAAATATGGTAGTCATTAGCTCTGCATCCAAATACAGTCATTGTGTATTGTGGGGATTGTTCTGGGCTGACTTGCTTCATATACTAAGAGTGGCATTAACAGTATTTATCCTTAGTATTTTTTGCTTCATAAATACTAGTTGCAGTCATCAGCTGTATTATGCAAAATACTATATTTAGTGCCTTGGTTGTGTTGTAGCTATGTCCCTTGAATATGGACATGCTCTTTCCTGCCACATCTTGGCCTTCTGCTGAAGCCCAAGTGAGCAGAGCAAACATTTTTTAATTTTTTAAATTAATGTTAATTATTTTAATTTATTTTAATTTAAATTAAATTTGCAGCGTGCATAGGAAGTCGTTCATATTTTTTTCAAACTATAGTCTGCTCCCCCACAACAGTCTGAGGGACTGTGAACTGGCCCCCTGTTCAAAAAGTTTGAGGACCCTGCATTAGACAGTAAAAATCTTAGTGGTGACACTGGGCTTCCCTCTATTGGGCACAATTGGGAACTGCAGCCTCCTGATCCCATTAGAGCAGGGATCCTCAAACTTTTTCAATAGGGGGCTAGTTGAAAGGCGGCAGCTACATGCGCGAGCCAGTGAGGGGGGGTGCCTGGGCGTCGTCAGGTACGCACGAGGTGGTGTTGGGCACACGCAGTGGTGACACACACGCTCAGAGATCTCCCAGTGAGTTCAAAACCATCTCTAAGCAAGCAAGCCACCGGTGAGCGTGAGATGGTTTTGAACTCGCTGGGAGATCTCCCAGCGGTGGATGGCCGGTGGATGGATGAAAGGGCATGACTGGCCAGATCCGGCTCCTGGGCTGTAAAGCATGGGTCCTCAAACTACGGCCCGCAGGCCGGATCTGGCCCACCATGCCAATTCATCCAGCCCGCCATAGCTCGCTTGCTCGTGCGCGTGGCAAGCTGCCAGCTTTCTCACAAGGAGATCATTTTGGACTTGCTGGTAGAAAAGGATCTCCTTGCGAGCAAGCCAGTGCCTTGCCAGGAGATCCTTTTCTCCGGGCGAGGGGGAGATCGTTTTGGACTCGCTTGGAGAAAAGGATCTCTGCAGGCATGCCCCTGCCTTTCTGCACATGCGCCACCCCGGCCAACCCCCCCACCCGCACCGCCTTGGCAGCCTGCGCCCATTGCTGGGACCTTTCAACTGGCCCTCTATTCAAAACGTTTGAGGGCCTAACTGCATTAGAGAGATCCCAGGGCTACTACAAGAAAGTAACAGATGAGGGTGCAGCCTCGAAGGCTCCTTTTGTGGAGCCCGTCATTAGGTTGAAGGGAAATTGCCAGGGTGGGGCTGCGCTAGAAGCTGCGAGCGTTTGCAGATGGACAGCGCTTCTCCTCAAACACGATGCTGCAGCGATGCCATCTTTTCCTCTGGGCACTTGTACTGCACCCTTGCCTTGTCGCATCCATGGAGTGATATGCGGCGGGGGGGATTCTAGACAACGAGCTCTTTCACTCTTCGTGAGTTTTCCCACCCCTCTTCTGTTGTTTTTTTTTTTTTTTCTTACTACTGCAAATCCCTTGAGGAAAAAAGACAGAATGGTTCCGTGTAAAGTTCTCTACATTTTACCTATCCAGGCTCTTCTACTTTCTTTGCCGGATGGGTCAAGCATCCTTCAAAACAAATCCTCTTCCCAGCCCCCCATTTTAACTCTCTGCCTTTTTATATGTTCCCAGTAATCCCACAAGGGGGTGCTGTGTTGTGTTTAAAAAAATACCAACATCGGGGATGAATCCTGGGGCCATCTGGGGAAATATTGGCTCTTCCCAGCAGGATGCATTTATTGTGCGCTCCTGATTCCTCACTTGTGGAAATTTGTGGAGACTGATAGAGTGATGGCATCCTACAGGAACTGTCCACTGCCTACCAGCTATTTTAGGTAGAGGGGACGGGTTTGAGCAAGGAAAGTGTGATATTGTTAAATCAGAACAAGCCACAGACACTCAGACTACCACAAAATACTTAAGTATTTATTTATAATATTTATATACCAATTTGTTGTAGCTGTTATTAGGTGTTGTCAAGTTGTCTCTGACTTATGGTGACCCTATGAATGAAAACCCTCCAAAATTCTCACTCTACCACTTGACATCTAATGTAATATCTGTGAACAAGAAAAAAGAGGGGGAGAAGACAATAAGAGAAATACCTAAAGGAAACTTTAAAAAATTAGATTGTGCCAAAAAACCTCTAGAAGTTCCTCTCCTCAAAAGGATTTTAAGAAGTCCAATTCAAGGTTTTGCTTTAGTGAATATTTATTTAATTATTTATTTAGGAGACTTCTATGCCGCCCCATTCGCCGAAGCCTCGGGGCGGCTCACAACCATAAACAAACTTCAATAGAATAATATAAATTAACAATATAAATTAATGATTTATTATATTTGTTAATATAAATTAATATAAATAATGTCAAGCGAAATGATAAACTCTTGCATCCTGAAAAAAAAAAACCAAAAGACACATTTTCCACAACTGGAAAGTTGAGCACTGGTTATGTATGCTTTTGGGTTCTCCAGGGATGTACAGCTGATGCCAACTCTTCTTTCTTTTTAGCACCAGGTGAAAACATTTTTGTTCAAAGCAGCTTTCAGTTAATTTAATTAATTTAATTTACACTTTTATATTTTGTTATACTTAATTTTTGGCTGTTAATTTATTGGTTGTATCTATCATGTTGTGTGCAGTTATATTTTATCATGAGATGGTTTTATTTATTATTTTATTGTTTTATCAATTGTATCTGTTTTAGTAATTGTTTTATCACTGTATTGTATGCTGTCCTAGCATTAGCAAGCTGCCCAGAGAACCTTCGGGTTATGGGGCAGCACAGAAGTAGAATGAAATGATAATAATAATTATAAACACAAGACTTTGCAGTAATCTCTTGAAAGTGTTACCAAAGGTATGGGCATAATTACTTTTATCACTTTATAATTAAGGAGGAAGTCCTTATGAGACGTCTCAGAACTGCTATAGTACAGTTATATCATAGTACCACCTTGCTGGAAAACCGGGAGAGGCCTTGGCGGATCATGGCATCCTGCAAAGGACTCCCAAACTCCTGTAAGCATGAGATCATAAGCACGTGATAAATGCCTGGTGTAGAGAATCCCTTATTGTCAGCACTCTTTCATCTGGAGGTGAGCATCTTCTCGTTTCTCCTTCCTCCCTCCAGTTCTTCTCCTGGAGATGGAATAGCTGTTCAATATATTTCTGAGGGGAGCACTTTGAGCAACCCTTTGGAAGCATCATCTGGTTGGATGATGAAATGGAAGGATGGAAATAGCAGTGGGAAAACTCAGGAAGATTACTTAAAGGTGGAGCATTATTAAGTGACAACATCTGGACACACTGGCAATTGCACAAGAAAGAGAACACTGGAGAATGCCCTTTCCCAGCTGGTGCCTTCTAGATGGTAGTGATGGGACTCATGGCCCAACATGGCTGGGAAAGGCTGCAGTGCAAGCCTGTGCTTTACTTACTTTCAAACTTAACAGATATTATGAGGGCGGATGGTAAAGAAACAAATACACAGACTCCTTCACAGCAGGAGTATTATCAAACCCAGGAACCTGCAAACCAGCTTCTTTGCAAGCCAGCTGCAAAACCAAAACCGTTGCCATCAGCTGCATGGGTGTGCCCTGTATTTCCAAACCAAAATCTTACCGAGGCTGATGTTCAGCTTCCATTTGAACAAGTCAGGTGACAGGAAATAGCTAAATGACCCATAAGTGCCAGTCTCTACTCCCTCAAAAACGGAATTACAGCAGCTAAGGAGAAAGAGGTCTTTCTTTCCTTTGCAAAATAGAAAACAGGTCTGGAACAGCTCATATGGTATGACATCTAGGAAAATGAGAAAGAAAGCTTTTGGAGGGGATTGTGAAACTGAAATGCAAGGTTCACAAGAAAGAGAGTTAGAAATATGAAATCTGGTGTTCCCACTGTTTGACCTGGACTAGGGTCAAGATCTCTTCTTGCTCATCCCAGCGTATAGGACACAGAATAATGAACTCAAGTTGGGACAAACCAGATTCAGGCTAGATATCAGGAGATGTGTCCTCACTGTCAGAGCAATATGACAGTGGAACCAGTTGCCTAGGTAGGTTGTGGGCTGTTCCACAGTAGAGACATTCAAGTCATCTGAGTGGGATGGTGTAAATTGGTGTCCTGAAAAAGGTTGGACCTGATGGTCTCCATGGCCCCTTCCAACTCTACTATTCTAGGATTCCCCACTACATCCCAGTTCTGGTGCCTGCTCTTCCATGAAACTCACTGGATGATTTGAGGCCAGTCACGAGCTCTTAGCCTCTTTTGCCTCACAGGGTGGTTGTAAGGATGAAATGGAGGGGAGAAGGACCATATAAACCACACTGTGTTCCTTGGAGGAAAATGGGCAGGATACAAATGTAATAACTCAATGCAGTCAGTTTGGATATTGGATTAGATCGTCCTTTGATCTAGTAGAGCTTTGCTCATTGTTAGAATTGTGTGAGCATCGGACAATGCATGGCTTGGCAATATGCTGCAGAAGAACCAGAGGGGCCTGGATTAATAAACAAAACTGGGCTATCTGAACTGTGTTTCTTTTTCAGGGTTGGAGATATTTCCTCCTTACCCAGGCAAAAGGGAGACCAAGGAGAATGTGTGTGCAAGACAGAACGCACAATCCTGTGTCCAGCTCTTATTCCTTGAATCTCACATGTCACAAAAGGGTGGTGGTAAGGATGTCCTATATTGGGTAGACAAGTTGTGGCCTTCCAGATGTTTTAGGCTGCAACTTCCATCAACCCTAGCAACCAGCCGCTCAGGGGAAGAGATGATGGGAATTATAGTCCAAAACAACTGAAGGACCACAGGTTGCCCACCCCTGCCTTCAGCTATATAAGCAGACACAAATGTTAACATGACACTAATGGTCTCATTTGCAACTCATAATGCATTTTGTATGAGTTCAGCTGATCTCCACAAGCATCTAACAAAGGCAGCTGAACCGTTCAACCCTTCAAATAATTCAGAACGGACATCTGAACCTGGGAATAAAAAGAGATCCAGTTGAGCAAATAATTGCATACATGCACCATTCAATACTTATCTGAGATTCTAGAATAAATTTCTAATTTAAATTTCTTTAAAGGGTTTATATATTATATCTTTCTATTTTTAATCTTGTGGCCAAAGGAGCTAGATATGGTTTATGTAACCTCTCTGTTCCTTGTGCTTCCTGTTTAAGGAATAGCATCATTGTTTCTGGTTCAAGGCAATCCAAGATACTCAAAAGTGATAAAAACTGTGAGCAGCTGCAGCTCAGTACACCAAGCAAGTTCAGGCAATTACATCAGTCATTCAACCATATTCTGACACTGCCGGTTTAAGGGCCAGTTTAGAAGAAATGTAAAACCTTCACAAGGTTGAAGATGCTTAGGAAGGCATAGACTCATGTGTGCATGCACAAGGATGCAGAAAGATGCCCAGATCAAAAACTCTGGGATTAAGCAATTTATTGAAATCTAAAATTTGGTGATAGATATTTAGGGGAGGAGAAGGTATCCAGCCTTGGGGATCAGGAGGGATGTAGCTTGCTGATAAAGCAACTGCTTTGCAGGGTTCATTCTCTGGCACTAAGACCAGAAAAGAAGCCTATTGGAAACCCTGGGAAGCCACTGCAAGGAGCATGACTCACGCAGAGAGAATGACTGTGTAGCTCAGCATACAAACCACAAATGAATGCTTCTCAAATGCTCAGGAATGGCTCTTGGAGCCAAAGCAAAGAAAGACAGGGCCGGTCTTTCTTCCTGACCACTAGACGCTACTAACAAACTGTGCCAGCCTAAGTCAACTCACAAGGTTGGAAACCTTCCACCTCCTCAGAGGAACAGAAAAAGTTAAAATGGGATGCATTAACTAATTAATTCATCCATATCTTGAAGATCAAAGCAATGACTTGGCTTGTTCAAAGATATTTTTCGGATGAAAACTGTACATGGGTTTTGATGACATCAGCAGGCTGAGTTGCCAGTGCTGCCAGAGTACCAGCAATAGTTCCACAGTTAAAGTTCACTGAAAGTGCATGTGTTGGATCCAACTGGTCTGTAAAAGCACAGACCTTTTAAAAAAATATTTAGATTGCTAGGAGAAAGGATCAGAAAGGTTCAAGGTTTTATGTCAAGTCTCCCTTAATTATAATGTACCCCAGCATTTTAAAGCATGGTATTCCAACTGACTCTGACACTTCAGGTAAGTTCTAATCAGCACTGAGTGTTCCAGTATCATTGCAATAATAGTACATTATTAGTGGACCAAGTGAGGAGGCAGAGGGGGATGCCACCAAAGGTGCCTCCTCATTTTATTCCAAATCTTTGTGCAGGGTGGAATGGGATGTTCTTGGAATCCTAAAACTTTTTGTTTTATATTTTTGGCAACAAACGTCTTCAGATCTTAACATGTATCCCATATATTGCTGTTTCTAGCAACCCCATGCAACTCTTACAGTATTAAAATGCATAGCAGAACATCTTCATTAGGACAAGCAAAATTCCTAAAAAGGATATAAGCCAACTGTGCAGTATGGTTATTTATTTCTCATGGACCAGCATGGTTAGCTATGATTGCCTATATCTTAAGTTATCAAAGTTATCAATCTCAGGTTTCTATCAAGATCTGGATATTTCAGAATGTATAAAGCAAGATGTAGCTCTGAGCAGATTTACTACAGAGTGAGACTCCAATGTTACTTACACTTACCCAGAAATGAATCCCATTTAATTCAGTACTATTTAGTTCTGCGTAAACTTGTTTATGATTACTCAGTAAGTCTAATGTAACCTGATCGTGCTTCCCTGTTCACAGATCTCTTTCCATCTTCTTTCTGTTTCTTATCCTACTTGATTTCTTGTACCATCCTTTCCCATTCCACAGGTCTCTACTGCCTGGTCCGGTGCTGCCTCCAAGACCTTTTGCTGCCTGTGGCAGAGCAGCAAGTCTGCCTCGGGCACACACATACCCCACCTTACCCTCAAGCTACATATTACTCAAAGCCTGTCAAATCATTTTGGCCCAAGACAGAAAATCCTACAAGAATATTTCCCCTGTTCTGTCAGAGAAAATACAATAATAATTAATGGATTAAACATTGAATAATTCACAGGGGTTTTTTTTTGTTCTAAATCAGCTGTCTGAGGCAGTTGCCCCAGGCTCTAAAAAGTCTCTCTCTCTCTCTCTCTCTCTCTCTCTCTCTCTCTCTCTCTCTCTCTCTCTCTCTCTGTGTGTGTGTGTGTGTGTGTGTGTGTGTGTTGTCTTTCAAGGATTCTGTCTCCTAAGGACATTCCTTTTTGTAAAATTGAAAATATGGATGGGGAGAAGTGGCCATTTGACTTTAGAAAACAAAAAACTCAACAGAGGATAAAGCAGGAGGTTGTAGGGACAATCTTGTCCTATGAAAAGGAATAGCTTCTAAAACAACTTCCTGTGTCTGTCCATGAAAAAATATTATCCCATGGTACATGGGTGAGTCTTTAAGGTGCCACACAAATTGAACACAAAGAAGAAGAAGCCTCTATCCTCCTCCCACATTTATTCTTACTCTAGCTTTGCATTAGTGCAAAACCCTAACAGCAAGGAAGACCATATAATCATCAGGATCAGGCCACATGACTCATGCAGAAAGCAGGTATATTCCAGAAGGCTGATTGCAGAGTCAAGGGGCACTCTCAAACAAGCCAGCAAACCAGAATAAAACATGCTTGGCCCCAAATTCAGGCATTGCTGCTTATCCAACCTGTTTCTGCAAGGAGACCCATTCTGTTTCCCCCCAGGTTATGGTGTCTCAGTCAGCTTAAAGGACACAAGAGAGGTTGAAAGCCTTTGGCACACTGTTAGAAACACTCTTTCCTTTCCGTCAGACGAGAAAAATATTCCAAGCATTAAGAGAGTTCTTTTTCCTTCCCATCATCCAGCTCCCTGAGCACATGTTCACATTCCATTTTATACCCGGTCCCTGGCCGTTTCTCCCTCCTCCTTTCTCCTCATTGGCTAGGGTACCAGGAGTTTACACTCTTTCCGCCCGCCTACTCCACACTGCTCCAATACCAGCCCTTCTTCCCAATCCAGCCCAGCCTCTGGTGAGCTACAATAGGTTCATTTTGTCCTGCCAAGTTTGTCAATTAACAATCAGGAAGTCATTGAGCCAGTATTCGGCCATTCTGTCTACCTGTCTGCTTTCTCCCACTTTGTGCTATCTGATCTTAGCCCCCCCACCCCCACCCCTTTTAGGCTAAGTAATTTTCTTCGTTACCTTTCTTTTTACTCTTCCTTGTTTCAAATCATCCTTTCACACTTATCAATTCCTCCCTTTTCTTTCTCTCACCCTGATTTGAAACAATTCCTAATCCTTAAATTTTGATACCATCATCCTAATCATTTCCTCCTTGTCTATGTATTTTCCCGAACGCATCCCCTTATTATATGGGGTGCAGACCAGTAGACATTGTAGGCAAATGCAGCAGATTATGCTCATGGCTATTATCTCTAACATGAAAACGAACAGGTGTTTCATCCACATAGAGTTGGGCAGCCATGTTGTCACCCAATCTGACTCCTGCTTTATTTTGATCCCTGTTATTATTTGTTGGATTGTTCTCAAGTCTTCATTGATATCTGTTGTGTTTGAATCCATCTTGCAGGTGTGTCCAATCACCCCACAGGCTCCTCCTTTTGCTACTAAAACATAATCCAGAGCCACCCTATTTTGCTGTGTATATACCTCCATTTGTTGCATCTCTCCAGCCAGTTTCCCTAGCGCTCGCACAGTCGCATTTCCAAGAGCCACTATTGCACAGGCAGTTTGCTCCTGAAAATGCACTAAATATACATGAGTAGATACTGCAAAAGAGGCTACTCCAACCCCATCACCTCTCCTTTTGTTGGGATTGTTAGTTCCTTTCCCACACAGCATTCCTGAGTTACCTATATGTCTCTAACATGCCTCTGTGAATAATGACCCTGGCAGGATACATCTTCTAATTTTATTATTCCTACTGCTACCCCTGTACATCCCTTATGATAATTGGAGAACCTTCCCCCCCCCCGCCCTTTTCAAGAAAAAATATACGGGAAGGGTTGCACACCCATCCTTGTATTCACAGGTGCCAAACCCAGTTCGACTGCTTTCTAGTATCCGCTGGGCCTTCTCTTGTGATCTCAAGATATATTATACTCCCATCCAGTCATGTTAACTGGCAAAGGAATCCATTCTCCCCGATCTAGGGTCCTGAGCACACACTCAGCCATCTTTATGGTACACCTGTAACGGTCCCCAATGCATCCCCATTTTATACATCTAGTTTCATTCTTCAACCCCCCTCCCCCCCTTTCACCATAGATCCTTTAACCTTTGAAAAAAGGTCCACTATCCAAGCCACTTTAAACTGCCTGGGGCAATTTTCATATCCAGATTCATTCCCCAAACAATTTCCTGCCCACCCATATCCAAAACGCCCCTTAATCATCTGATGGGGCCTTTGATGTCCAAAAATGAATCCCCCTTATTCTCCTTTGCCAATAAGCATCAGTGGACATACTAAAAAATATCATTGTCTAAAAGTCAACTTCAGAGGTTCCCTGAAGTCTTGCTGCATGACTTTCCACTCTGGATTAGCTGCCTGCACTTGCTCTATTCCTGTTCTATTCCTGCCTCCACTTTACCCAAGCTGTGAAATTGCCACTGAGGCACAGGGATTACTGTATGTTTTGGCACGCAAATGAGGGAGATTGCAATGGTGTCTATCTGGCAGCTTTACCTGCCCTACCTGATCAGCAAAACAATGGCCCCAGCAGCCCCTATACAAGCCATCAGTTCCCATCCTCTAGAACCAGCAGCCAATACCAACAGAAAAGTGCCCAGATCTGACCTTAGCACATCTGCATAACCTTCTGCCAGGATTTTATCAGATTTCTCCAACAGCAGCCCCTTTTGTCATCAGCCAAACAATTAATCAGTTCAGATAACTCCTGATACTTTCTCAGGAAGCAGCTTCTATCTATGACGCTCAGATGGGGATCGTCTTAGTCAAATCCCATGATCTCTTTGCCCCCTCCTTTGTCACTAAACTCTTTGCAGCCAGCCAGTCTACTCTCATCTTTAACCTGCTCAGTGCAGTTACCCAATCTATTCTGAGGCCTGGTTCCTCGCTGATAGGCCCCCTCCTTTTTGACCCATCGACCTAAAGATATCCTTATTGGGGCTAAGACCCCCATAAGGTCAGATCACTTCCTAGTGAGGTTTGTGCTCGAGAGCGACATCTCCCTCTGTAAGGGTGCGGACCTGATTGTGTGGGTCCGCCCCCGGAGCCAGATGGATCCGGAAGGATTCCTGAAGGCCCTGGGGGAGTTTCCGGCTGACAAGACGGGTGCTCCTGTCGAGGCTCTGGTCGAACTGTGGAATGGGGAGATGACCAGGGCTGTAGACACGATCACTCCTAAGCGTCCTCTCCCACCGGGCAGAGCCCGCTCTTCCCCTTAGTATACCCCAGAATTGAGGGCGATGAAGCAGGTTGGGAGACGGCTAGAGCGTAGGTGGAGGAAATCACGGGATGAATCTGACCGAACACACTTAAGAGCCCACTATCGGGCCTATGCTGTGGCGGTGAGGGCGGCGAAAAAGAGATTCTTTTCTGCTTCCATTGCCTCCTCACAATGCCGTCCGGCGGAGCTCTTTCGAGTGGTGCAAGGCCTGGTTCGTCCAGGTCCAAAAGAAGAGCTGATTCCACCCTCAAAGGCCCGCTGTGACGACTTTGCCAGGCATTTCAGGGAGAAAATCGCTCAGATTCGTCACGAGCTGGATTCCACTATTGATTCAGAGGTTTTAAGGGAGACACCAATGCTACCGTCTAGTCCAGAATTATTGGATGAATTTCAGTTATTGTGGCCCGATGATGTGGACAAGGTGCTTGGACGAGTACGTCCTACCACTTGCCTTTTGGACCCTTGCCCGTCTTGGTTAATAAAGGATTCCAAGCACGGGATTGGAACCTGGATCTTGGAAGTGGTTAATGCCTCTCTAAGGGAGGGTCGGGTGCCTGCCCCTTTAAAGGAGGCGGTAGTCCGACTGGTCCTGAAGAAGGCGTCACTGGATCCAGGGATGGTCACTAATTATAGACCAGTGGCCAACATCCCGTTTCTGGGCAAGGTGTTAGAGCGAGTGGTGGCGGGACACTCCAAGCACTCTTGGATGAAACTGACTATCTGGACCCATTTCAGTCCGGCTTCAGACCCGGGTATGGTACTGAATCTGCCTTGGTCGCCCTGTACGATGACCTGTGCAGGGAGAGAGACAGGGGGAGTGCATCCCTGTTAGTTCTCCTGGACCTTTCAGCGGCTTTCGATACCATTGACCATGGTATCCTTCTGAATAGGCTAGCGGAATTGGGAGTTGGAGGCACCGCGTGGCGGTGGTTCCGCTCCTATCTCAACGGCCGATTCCAGAAGGTGGTGCTGGGGGACTATGGCTCTGCGCCATGGCAGCTTTGCCATGGAGTACCGCAGGGGTCCATTTTGTCCCCTTTGCTGTTCAACATCTACATGAAACCGCTGGGAGAGGTCATCAGGAGGTGTGGGCTGTGGAACCATCAGTATGCTGATAATACCCAGCTCTACCTCTTGTTTTCCACCAATCCAGGTGAGGCAGTGGCTGTACTGAACCAGTGCCTGGCCGAGGTAATGGGCTGG